>NC_045706.1:76813599-76930170 GCF_009834535.1 Camelus ferus | reverse complement strand
AGAGATAATTGTGTGTGAAAGCCGTCTTTCACCTAGGTTTTTGGGAACACAAAGTTCTTTTCAGTTGCAACATACACTCCTTACATATATATGGGGAGGTACTAGCTCCAACTCTGTTTTACAGTGAAAACTGCAGGAAGTTCAAACCGGCAATAGGAATGAGATTGAGAAACCTGAGTAAAAGTTTCTCCTGCAACCCTTTCCTTTGTGCTATATAAACGAACGTCTCTCCACATGCTCTGTTCTGAGATAATTGTGTGTGAAAGCCGTCCTTCACCTAGCTTGTTGGGAATACAAAGTTCCTTTCAGTGGCATACTACACTCCATACATATATTGGTATGTACTAGCTCCAACTCGGTTTTACAGTGAAAACTGCAAGAACTTCAAACGGAACTAGGAAACAGACTGAGAAACCAGAGAAAAATTTCTCCTGCAACCCGTTCCCTTTGTGCTAGATGAACGAACGTCTCTCCACATGCTCAGTTCTGAGAGATAAGTGTGTGTGAAAGCCGGCTTCACCTAGCTTGTTGGGAACACAAAGTCCCTTTCATTTGCAACTACACTCCATACATAATATGGAGATGTACTAGCTCCAAATCGGTTTTACAGTGAAAACTGCTGGAACTTCTAACAGGCATTAGGAAACAGACTGAGAAACCAGATAAAAATTTCACCTGCAACCGTTCCATTTGTGTAGATGAACGAAAGTCTCTCCACATGCTCAGTTCTGAGAGATACGTGTGTGTGAAAGCCGTTCTTCACCTAGCTTGTTGGGAATACATAGTTCCTTTCAGTTGCATACTACACTCCATACATATATATTGGGATATACTAGCTCCAACTCGGTTTTTACAGTGAAAACTGCAAGAAATTCCAACCGGCACTAGGAAACAGACTGAGAAACCAGAGTAAAAGTTTCCCTGCAACCCGTTCCCTTTGTGCTAGATGAACGAACGTCTCCCACATGCTCATTTGAGAGATAACGTGTGTGTGAAAGCCGTTCTTCACCTAGCTTGTTGGGAATACAAAGTTCCTTTCAGTTGCATACTACAATCCATACATATAGATTTGTTATGTACTAGCTTCCAACTCGGTTTTGCAGTGAAAACTGCAAGAAATTCAAACCGGGCACTAGAAACAGACAGAGAAACCAGAGTAAAAATTTCTCCTGCAACCCATTCCCTATGTGCTAGATAACAAAAGACTCTCCACATGCTCAGTTCTGAGAGATAAGTGTGTGTGAAAGCCGCCACTTCAACTAGCTTGTTGGAACACAAAGTTCCTTTCAAGTTGCAAACTACACTCCATACATATATATGGGGTTTCGTGGTACTAGCTCCAAATCTGTTTTAAAGTGAATTCTGTAGGAACTTCAACCCGGCACTAGGAAACACATTGAGAAACCAGAGTAAGAGTTTCTCCTGCAACCCGTTCCCTTTTTGCTAAATGAACGAATGTCTCTCCACATGCTCAGTTCTGAGAGTTAAGTGTGTGTGAAATCCGCATTTCACCTTGCTTCTTGGGAACACAAAGTTCCTTTTCAGTTGCAAACTACACTCCTTACATATATATGGGGAGGTACTAGCTGCAAATCGGTTTTACATTGAAAACTGCTGGAACTTCACACCGGCACTAGGAAACAGACTGAGAAACCAGAGTAAAATTTCTCCTGCAAACCGTTCCCTTTGTGCTAGATGAACGAACGTCTCTCCACATGCTCAGTTCTGAGAGATAATTGTGTGTGAAAGCCGTCTTTCACCTAGCTTGTTGGGAACACAAAGTTCCTTTTCAGTTGCAAACTACACTCCTTACATATATATGGGGAGGTACTAGCACCAACTCTGTTTTACAGTGAAACTGCAAGAAGTTCAAACCGGCAATAGGAAACAGACTGAGAAACCAGAGTAAAAGTTTCTCCTGCAAACCTTTCCGTTTGTGCTAGATAAAGGAAAGTCTCTCCACATGCTCAGTTTTGAGAGATAATTCTGTGTGAAAGTTGTCCTTCACCTAGCTTGTTGGGAATACAAAGTTCCTTTCAGTTTCATACTACACTCCATACATATATATTGGTATGTACTAGCTCCAACTCGGTTTTACAGTAAATACTGCAAGAACTTCAAACCGGCACTGGGAAACAGACTGAGAAACCACAATAAAAGTTTCTTCTGCAATCCGTTCCCTTTGCGCTGGATGAACGAAAGTCTCTCCACATGCTCAGTCCTGAGAGATAAGTGTTTGTGAAAGCCATCCCTCACCTAGCTTGTGGGGAACACAAAGTTCCATTTAAGATGCAAACTACACTGCATAAATATATATGGGGAGGTACAAGCTCCAACTCGGTTTTACAGTGTAACTGAAGAAACTTCCAACCGGCACTAGGAAACATACTGAGAAACCAGAGAAAAAGTTTCTCCTGCAACCCGTTCCTTTGTGTTAGATGAACGAACGTCTCTCCACATGCTCAGTTCTGAGAGATAAGTGTGTGTAAAAGCCGGACTTCACCTAGCTTGTTGGGAACACAAAGTTCCCTTTCAGTTGCAAACAACACTCCATATATATATATGGGGTTGTACTAGATCCACATCGGTTTTACAGTGAAAACTGCTGGAACTTCTAACAGGCATTAGGAAAAAGACTGAGAAACCAGACAATAATTTCTTCTGCAACCCGTTCCATTTGGTTTAGATGAACGAACGTCTCTCCACATGCTCATATCTGAGAGATACTTGTGTGTGAAATCCGTCCTTCAACTAGCTTGTTGGGAATACAAAGTTCCTTTAAGTTGCATACTACATTCCATACATATATATTTTGATGTAGTAGCTCCAGCTCGGTTCTACTGTGAAAACTGCAAGAACTTCAAACCGGCACTACGAAACAGAATGAGAAACCAGAGTAATAGATTCCCCTACAACCCGTTCTCTTTGTGCTAGATGAATGAACGTCTCTCCACATGCTCAGTTCTGAGAGATAAGTGTGTGTGAAAGCCGTCTTTCACCCAGCTTGTTGGGAACACAAAGTTCCGTTTCAGTTGCAAACTACACTCCTTACATATAAATGGGGAGGTACTAGTTCCAAATCCGTTTTACAGTGAAAAGTGCAGGAACTTCATACCGGCACTAGCAAACAGACTGAGAAACCAGAGTAAAAGTTTCTACTGCAACACGTTCCCTTTGTGCTAGATGAACGAACGTCTCTCCACCTGCTCAGTTCTGAGAGTTAAGTGTGTGTGAAATCCGTCTTTCACCTTGCTTGTTGGGACAAAAAGTTCCTTTTCAGTTGAAACTACACTCCTTACATATATATGGGGATGTACTAGCTGCAAATCGGTTTTACAGTGAAAAGTGCAGGAACTTCAAACTGGCACTAGGAAACAGACTGAGAAACCAGAGAAAAAGTTTCTCCTGCAACACGTTCCCATTGTTCTAGATGAACGAACGTCTCTCCACATGCTCAATTCAGAGATAATTGTATGTGAAAGCCGCCTTCACCAAGCTTGTTGGGAATACAAAGATCCTTTCAGTTGCAAACTACACTCCATACATATATATTGGGATGTAATAGCTCCAAATCGGTTTTACAGTGAAAACTGCAAGAACTTCATACCGTCACTAGGAAACAGACTGAGAAACCAGGGAAAAAGTTTCTCCAGCAACCAGTTCCCTTTGTGCTAGATGAACGAACGTCTCTCCACATGCTCATTTCTGAGAGATCATTGTGTGTGAAAGCCGTCCTTCACCTAGCTTGTTGGGAATACAAAGTTACTTTCAGTTGTATACTACAATCCATACATATATATTGGGATATACTAGCTCCAACTCGGTTTTATAGTGAAAACAGCAAGAACTTCAAACCGGCACTAGGAAACAGACTGAGAAACCAGAGTAAAAATTTCTCCTGCAACCCGTTCCATTTGTGTTAGATGAATGAAAGACTCTCCACATGCTCAGTTCTGAGAGATAAGTGTGTGTGAAAGCCGTCCTTCAACTAGCTTGTTGGGAACACAAAGTTCCTTTCAAGTTGCAAACTACACTCCATACATATATATGGGATGGTACTAGCTCCAACTCTGTTTTAAAGTGAATTCTGCAGGAACTTCAAACCGGCACTAGGAAACACAATGAGAAACCAGAGATAATGTTTCTCCTGCAAACCGTTCCATTTTTGCTAGATGAAGGAACGTCTCTTCACATGCTCAGTTCTGAGACATAATTGTGTGTGAAAGCCGGGCTACACCTAGCTTTTTGGGAACACAAAGTTCCTTTTCATTTGCAAACTACACTCCATACATATATATGAGGATGTACTAGCTCCAAATCGGTTTTACAGTGAAATCTGCTGGAACTTCTATCAGGCATTAGGAAACAGACTGAGAAACTAGACAAAAATTTCTCCTGCAAATCGTTCCATTTGTGCTAGATGAACGTACGTCTCTCCACCTGCTCATTTCTGAGAGTTATATGTGTGTGAAATCAGTCTTTCACCTTGCTTGATGGGACACAAATTTCCTTTTCAGTTGAAAACTACACTCCTTACATATATATGTGTATGTACTAGCTGCAAATCGGTTTTACAGTGAAAAGTGCAGGAACTTCAAAACGGCACTAGGAAACAGACTGAGAAACCAGAGTAAAAGTTTCTCCTGCAACACGGTCCCATTGTGCTAGATGAACGAACGTTTTTCCACATGCTCAGTTCTGAGAGATAATTGTGTGTGAAAGCCGTCTTTCACCTAGGTTTTTGGGAACACAAAGTTCTTTTTCAGTTGCAACATACACTCCTTACATATATATGGGGAGGTACTAGCTCCAACTCTGTTTTACAGTGAAAACTGCAGGAAGTTCAAACCGGCAATAGGAATGAGATTGAGAAACCTGAGTAAAAGTTTCTCCTGCAACCCTTTCCTTGTGCTATATAAACGAACGTCTCTCCACATGCTCTGTTCTGAGAGATAATTGTGTGTGAAAGCCGTCCTTCACCTAGCTTGTTGGGAATACAAAGTTCCTTTCAGTGGCATACTACACTCCATACATATATATTGGTATGTACTAGCTCCAACTCGGTTTTACAGTGAAAACTGCAAGAACTTCAAAACGGAACTAGGAAACAGACTGAGAAACCAGAGAAAAATTTCTCCTGCAACCCGTTCCCTTTGTGCTAGATGAACGAACGTCTCTCCACATGCTCAGTTCTGAGAGATAAGTGTGTGTGAAAGCCGGGCTTCACCTAGCTTGTTGGGAACACAAAGTCCCTTTTCATTTGCAAACTACACTCCATACATATATATGGAGATGTACTAGCTCCAAATCGGTTTTACAGTGAAAACTGCTGGAACTTCTAACAGGCATTAGGAAACAGACTGAGAAACCAGATAAAAATTTCACCTGCAACCCGTTCCATTTGTGTTAGATGAACGAAAGTCTCTCCACATGCTCAGTTCTGAGAGATACGTGTGTGTGAAAGCCGTTCTTCACCTAGCTTGTTGGGAATACATAGTTCCTTTCAGTTGCATACTACATTCCATACATATATATTGGGATATACTAGCTCCAACTCGGTTTTACAGTGAAAACTGCAAGAAATTCCAACCGGCACTAGGAAACAGACTGAGAAACCAGAGTAAAAGTTTCCCCTGCAACCCTTTCCCTTTGTGCTAGATGAACGAACGTCTCACCACATGCTCAGTTTTGAGAGATAATTGTGTGTGAAAGTCGTCCTTCAACTAGCTTGTTGGGAATACAAAGTTCCTTTCAGTGGCATACTATACTCCATACATATATATTGGTATGTACTAGCTCCAACTCGGTTTTACAGTAAATACTGCAAGAACTTCAAACCGGAACTAGGAAACAGACTGAGAAACCAGAGAAAAATTTCTCCAGCAAACCGTTCCCTTTGCGCTGGATGAATGAAAGTCTTTCAACATGCTCAGTTCTGAGAGAAAAGTGTGTGTGAAAGCCGGGCTTCCCCTAGCTTTTTGGGAACACAAAGTTCCTTTTCATTTGCAAACTACACTCCATACATATATAAGGGGACGTATTAGCTCCAAATCGTTTTTACAGTGAAAACTGCTGGAACTTCTAACAGGCATTAGGAAACAGACTGAGAAACCAGACAAAAATTTCTCCTGAAACCCGTTCCATTTGTGTTAGATGAACGAAAGTCTCTCCACATGCTCAGTTCTGAGAGATACGTGTGTGTGAAAGCCGTCCTTCTCCTAGCTTGTTGGGAATACAAATTTCCTTTCAGTTGCATACTACACTCCATAAAAATATATTGGGAGATACTAGCTCCAACTCGGTTTTACAGTGAAAACTGCAAGAACTTCAAACCGGCACTAGGAAACAGACTGAGAAACCACAGAAAAAGTTTCCCCTGCAACCCGTTCCCTTTGTGCTAGATGAACGAACGTCTGTACACATGCTCAGTTCTGAGAGATAATTGTGTGTTAAAGCCGTCTTTCACCTAGCTTGTTGGGAATAAAAAAGTTCCTTTCAGTTGCATACAACAATCCATACATATATATTGGGATGTACTATCTCCAACTCGGTTTTACAGTGAAAACTGCAAGAATTTAAACCGGCACTAGGAAACAGACTGATAATCCAGAGAAACATTTATCCTGCAACCCGTTCCATTTGTGCTAGATGAACAAAAGTCTCTCCACATGCTCAGTTCTAAGAGATAATTGTGTGTGAAACCCGGGCTTCACCTAGCTTGCTGGGAACACAAAGTCCCTTTTCATTTGCAAATTACACTCCATACATATATATGGAGATGTACTAGCTCCAAATCGGATTTACAGTGAAAACTGCTGGAACTTCTAACAGGCATTAGGAAACAGACTGAGAAACCAGATAAAATTTTCAACTTCATCACGCGCCATTTGTGTTAGATGAACGAAAGTCTCTCCACATGCTCAGTTCTGAGAGATACGTGTGTGTGAAAGCCGTACTTCAACTAGCTTGTTGGGAACACAAAGTTCCTTTCAAGTTGCTAACTACACTCCATACATATATATGGGATGGTACTAGCTCCAACTCTGTTTTAAAGTGAATTCTGCAGGAACTTCAAACCGGCACTAGGAAACACAATGAGAAACCAGAGATAATGTTTCTCCTGCAAACCGTTCCATTTTTGCTAGATGAAGGAACGTCTCTTCACATGCTCAGTTCTGAGAGATAAGTGTGTGTGAAAGCCGGCTACACCTAGCTTTTTGGGAACACAAAGTTCCTTTTCATTTGCAAACTACACTCCATACATATATATGAGGATGTACTAGCTCCAAATCGGTTTTACAGTGAAATCTGCTGGAACTTCTATCAGGCATTAGGAAACAGACTGAGAAACTAGACAAAAATTTCTCCTGCAAATCGTTCCATTTGTGCTAGATGAACGAACGTCTCTCCACCTGCTCATTTCTGAGAGTTATATGTGTGTGAAATCCGTCTTTCACCTTGCTTGATGGGACACAATTTTCCTTTTCAGTTGAAAACTACACTCCTTACATATATAAGTGTATGTACTAGCTGCAAATCGGTTTTACAGTGAAAAGTGCAGGAACTTCAAAACGGCACTAGGAAACAGACTGAGAAACCAGAGTAAAAGTTTCTCCTGCAACACGGTCCCATTGTGCTAGATGAACGAACGTTTTTCCACATGCTCAGTTCTGAGAGATAATTGTGTGTGAAAGCCGTCTTTCACCTAGGTTTTTGGGAACACAAAGTTCTTTTTCAGTTGCAACATACACTCCTTACATATATATGGGGAGGTACTAGCTCCAACTCTGTTTTAGAGTGAAAACTGCAGGAAGTTCAAACCGGCAATAGGAATGAGATTGAGAAACCTGAGTAAAAGTTTCTCCTGCAACCCTTTCCTTTGTGCTATATAAACGAACGTCTCTCCACATGCTCTGTTCTGAGAGATAATTGTGTGTGAAAGCCGTCCTTCACCTAGCTTGTTGGGAATACAAAGTTCCTTTCAGTGGCATACTACACTCCATACATATATATTGGTATGTACTAGCTCCAACTCGGTTTTACAGTGAAAACTGCAAGAACTTCAAAACGGAACTAGGAAACAGACTGAGAAACCAGAGAAAAATTTCTCCTGCAACCCGTTCCCTTTGTGCTAGATGAACGAACGTCTCTCCACATGCTCAGTTCTGAGAGATAAGTGTGTGTGAAAGCCGGGCTTCACCTAGCTTGTTGGGAACACAAAGTCCCTTTTCATTTGCAAACTACACTCCATACATATATATGGAGATGTACTAGCTCCAAATCGGTTTTACAGTGAAAACTGCTGGAACTTCTAACAGGCATTAGGAAACAGACTGAGAAACCAGATAAAAATTTCACCTGCAACCCGTTCCATTTGTGTTAGATGAACGAAAGTCTCTCCACATGCTCAGTTCTGAGAGATACGTGTGTGTGAAAGCCGTTCTTCACCTAGCTTGTTGGGAATACATAGTTCCTTTCAGTTGCATACTACACTCCATACATATATATTGGGATATACTAGCTCCAACTCGGTTTTACAGTGAAAACTGCAAGAAATTCCAACCGGCACTAGGAAACAGACTGAGAAACCAGAGTAAAAGTTTCCCCTGCAACCCGTTCCCTTTGTGCTAGATGAACGAACGTCTCACCACATGCTCAGTTTTGAGTGATAATTGTGTGTGAAAGTCGTCCTTCAAATAGCTTGTTGGGAATACAAAGTTCTTTTCAGTGGCATACTATACTCCATACATATATATTGGTATGTACTAGCTCCAACTCGGTTTTACAGTAAATACTGCAAGAACTTCAAACCGGAACTAGGAAACAGACTGAGAAACCAGAGAAAAATTTCTCCAGCAAACCGTTCCCTTTGCGCTGGATGAATGAAAGTCTTTCAACATGCTCAGTTCTGAGAGAAAAGTGTGTGTGAAAGCCGGGCTTCACCTAGCTTGTTGGGAACACAAAGTTCCTTTTCATTTGCAAACTACACTCCATACATATATAAGGGGACGTATTAGCTCCAAATCGTTTTTACAGTGAAAACTGCAAGAACTTCTAACCGGCACTAGGAAACAGACTGAGAAACCAGAGAAAAAGTTTCCCCTGCAACCCGTTCCCTTTGTGCTAGATGAACGAACGTCTGTACACATGCTCAGTTCTGAAAGATAATTGTGTGTTAAAGCCGTCTTTCACCTAGCTTGTTGGGAATAAAAAAGTTCCTTTCAGTTGCATACTACAATCCATACATATATATTGGGATGTACTATCTCCAACTCGGTTTTACAGTGAAAACTGCAAGAATTTAAACCGGCACTAGGAAACAGACTGATAATCCAGAGAAACATTTATCCTGCAACCCGTTCCATTTGTGCTAGATGAACAAAAGTCTCTCCACATGCTCAGTTCTGAGAGATAATTGTGTGTGAAACCCGGGCTTCACCTAGCTTGCTGGGAACACAAAGTCCCTTTTCATTTGCAATTTACACTCCATACATATATATGGAGATGTACTAGCTCCAAATCGGATTTACAGTGAAAACTGCTGGAACTTCTAACAGGCATTAGGAAACAGACTGAGAAACCAGATAAAATTTTCAACTTCATCACGTGCCATTTGTGTTAGATGAACGAAAGTCTCTCCACATGCTCAGTTCTGAGAGATACGTGTGTGTGAAAGCCGTACTTCAACTAGCTTGTTGGGAACACAAAGTTCCATTCAAGTTGCTAACTACACTCCATACATATATATGGGGTGGTACAAGCTCCAACTCTGTTTTAAATTGAATTCTGCAGGAACTTCAAACCGGCACTAGGAAACATATTGAGAAATCAGAGTAAAAGTTTCTCCTGCAACCCGTTCCCTTTTTGCTTAATGAACGAACGTCTCTCCACATGCTCAGTTCTGCGAGATAAGTGTGTGTGAAAGCCGGCCTTCACCTAGATTGTTGGGAACACAAAGTACCTTTTCAGTTGCAAACTACACTTCATAAATATATATGGGGATGTACTAGCTCCAAATCGGTTTTACAATGAAAACTGCTGGAACTTCTAACAGGCATTAGAAAACAGACTGAGAAACCAGACATAAATTTCTCCTGCATCCCGTTCCATTTGCGTTAGATGAACGAACGTCTCTCTACATGCTCAGTTGTGAAAGATACGTGTGTGTGACAACCGTATTTCACATAGCTTGTTGGGAACACAATGTTCCTTTTCAGATGCAAACTACACTCCTTAAATATATATGGGGAGGTACTAGATCCAAATCGGTTTTACAGTGAAAACTGCAGGAACTTAAAACCGACACTAAGAAACAGACTGAGAAACCATAGAAAAAGTTTCTCCTGCAACCCGTTCCCTTTGTGATAGATAAACAAAAGTCTCTCCACATGCTCAGGTTTGAGAGATAATTGTGTGTGAATGTCGTCCTTCACCTAGCTTGTTGGGAATACAAAGTTCCTTTCAGTTTCATACTACACTCCATACATATATAGTGGTATGTACTAGATCCAACTCGGTTTTACAGTAAATACTGCAAGAACTTCAAACCGGAACTAGGAAACAGACTGAGAAACCAGAGAAAAATTTCTCCTGCAAACCGTTCCCTTTGCGCTGGATGAGCGAAAGTCTCTCCACATGATCAGTTCTGAGAGAAAAGTGTGTGTGAAAGCCGGGCTTCACCTAGATTGTTGGGAACACAAAGTTCTTTTTCATTTGCAAACTACAATCCATACATATATATGGGGATGTACTACCTCCAAATCGTTTTTACAGTGAAAACTGCTGGAACTTCTAACAGGCATTAGGAAACAGACTGAGAAACCAGACAAAAATTTCTCCTGCAACTCATTCCATTTGTTTTAGATGTACGAAAGTCTCTCCACATGCTCAGTTCTGAGAGATACGTGTGTGTGAAAGCCGCCCTTCACCTAGCTTGTTGGGAATACAAAGTTCCTTTCAGTTGCATACTACACTCCATACATATATATTGGCATATACTAGCTCCAACTCGGTTTTACAGTGAAAATTGCAAGAACTTCAAACCGGCACTAGGAAAGAGACTGAGAAACCAGAGAAAAAGTTTCCCCTGCAACCCGTTCCCTTTGTGCTAGATGAACGAACGTCTCTACACATGCTCAGTTCTGAGAGATAATTGTGTGTTAAAGCCGTCCTTCACCTAGCATGTTGGGAATACAAAGTTCCTTTCAGTTGCATACTACAATCCATACATATATATTGGGATGTACTAGCTCCAACTCGGTTTTACAGTGAAAACTGCAAGAACTTCAAACCGGCACTAGGAAACAGACTGATAATCCAGAGAAAAAATTTCTCCTGCAAACCGTTCCATTTGTGCTAGATGAACGAACGTCTCTCCACATGCTCAGTTCTGAGAGATAAGTGTGTGTGAAAGCCGTCCTTCAACTAGCTTGTTGGGAACACAAAGTTCCTTTCCAGTTGCAAACTACAATCCATACATATATATGGGGTGGTACTAGCTCCAAAACTGTTTTACAGTGAATTCTGCAGGAACTTCAAACCGGCACTAGGAAACACACTGAGAAACCAGAGTTAAAGTTTCTCCTGCAACCCGTTCCATTTGTGCTAAATGAACGAACGTCTCTCCACATGCTCAGTTCTGAGAGATAAGTGTGTGTGAAAGCCGACCTTCAAATAGCTTGTTGGGAACACAAAGTTCCTTTTCAGTTGCAAACTACACTTCATAAATATATATGGGGATGTACTAGCTCCAAATCGGTTTTACATTGAAAACTGCTGTATCTTCTAACAGGCATTAGGAAACAGACTGAGAAACTAGAAAAAATTTCTCCTGCAACCCGTTCCATTTGTGTTAGATGAACGAACGTCTCTCTACATGCTCAGTTGTGAAAGATACGTGTGTGTGACAACCGTCTTTCACCTAGCTTGTTGGGAACACAATGTTCCTTTTCAGATGTAAACTACACTCCTTACATATATATGGGGAGGTACTAGCTCCAAATCGATTTTACAGTGAAAACTGCAGGAACTTCAAACCGGCCCTAGGATACAGACTGAGAAACCAGACTAAAAGTTTCTCCTGCAACCCTTTTTTGGGCTAGATGAACGAAAATCTCTCCACATGCTCATTTCTGAGAGATAAGTGTGTGTGAAAGCCGTCTTTCACCTAGCTTGTTGGGAAAACAATGTTCCTTTTCATTTGCTAAATACACTCCTTACATATATATGGGGAGGTACTAGCTCCAAATCAATTTTACAGTGAAAACTGCAGGAACTTCAAACCAGCACTAGGAAACAGACTGAGAAATCAGAGAAAAAATTTTCTCCTGCAACCCGTTCCATTTGTGCTAAATGAACGAACGTCTCTCCACATGCTCATTTCTGAGAGATAATTGTGTGTGAAAGCCGGGATTCACCTAGCTTGTTGGGTACACAAAGTTCCTTTTCATTTGCAAACTACACTCCATATATATATATGGTTATGTACTAGATCCAAATCGGTTTTACACTGAAAACTGCTGGAACTTCTAACAGGCATTAGGAAACAGACTGAGAAGTCAGACAAAAATTTCCCCTGCAACCCGTTCCATTTGTGTTAGATGAACGAAAGTCTCTCCACATGCTCAGTTCTGAGAGATACGTGTGTGTGAAAGCCGTCCTTCACGTAGCTTGTTGGGAATACAAAGTTCCTTTCAGTTGCATACTACAATCCATACATATATGTTGGGATATACTAGCTCCAAATCGGTTTTACTGTGAAAACTGCAAGAACTTAAAACCGGCACTAGGTAACAGATTGAGAAACCAGAGTAAAAGTTTCTCCTGCAACCCGTTCCCTTTGTGCTAGATGAACGAAAGTCTCTCCACATGCTCAGTTCTGAGAGATAAGTGTGTGTGAAAGCCGTCTTTCACCTAGCTTGTTGGGAAAACCATGTTCTTTTTCAGTTGCAAACTACACTCCTTACATATATATGGGGAGGTACTAGCTCCAAATCTGTTTTACAGTGAAAACTGAAGGAACTTCAAACCGGCACTAGGAAACAGACTGAGAAACCAGAGAAAAAGTTTCCCCTGCAACCCGTTCAGTTTGTGCTAGATGAACGAACGTCCCTACACATGCTCAGTTCGGAGAGATAATTGTGTGTGAAAGCCGTCCTTCACCTAGCTTGTTGGGAATACAATGTTCCTTTCAGTTGCATACTACAATCCATACATATATATTTGGATATACTAGCTCCAACTCGGTTTTACAGTGAAAACTGCAAGAACTTCAAACCGGCACTAGGAAACAGACTGATAATCCAGAGAAAAAATTTCTCCTGCAAACCGTTCCATTTGTGCTAGATGAACGAACGTCTCTCCACATGCTCAGTTCTGAGAGGTAACTGTGTGTGAAAGGCGGCCTTCAAATAGCTTGTTGGGAACACAAAGTTCCTATTCAGTTGCAAACTATACTTCATAAATATATATGGGGATGTACTAGCTCCAAATCGGTTTTACATTGAAAACTGCTGGAACTTCTAACAGGCATTAGGAAACAGACTGAGAAACCAGACAAAAATTTCTCCTGCAACCCGTTCCATTTGTGTTAGATGAACGAACGTCTCTCTACATGCTCATTTGTGAAAGACACGTGTGTGTGACAACCGTCTTTCACCTAGCTTGTTGGGAACACAACGTTCCTTTTCAGATGCAAACTACACTCCTTACATATATATGGGGAGGTACTAGCTCCAAATCGGTTTTACCGTGAAAACTGCAGGAACTTCAAACCGGCACTAAGAAACAGACTGAGAAACCATAGAAATAGTTTCTCCTGCAACCCGTTCCCTTTGTGCTAGATGAACGAACCTCTCTCCAAATGTTCACTTCTGAGACATAAGTGTGTGTGAAAGCCGGGTTTCACGTAGCTTTTTGGTAACACAAATTTACTTTTCATTTGCAAACTGCACTCCATACATATATATGGGGATGTACTAGTTCCAAATCGGTTTTACAGTGAATACTGCTGGAACTTCTAACAGGCATTAGGAAACATACTGTGAAACCAGAAAAAAATTTCTCCTGCAACCCGTTACCTTTGTGCTAGATGAAAGATCGTCTCTCCTCATGCTCAGTTCTGAGAGATAATTGTGTGTGAAAGCCGTCCTTCACCTAGCTTGTTGGGAAAACAAAGTTCGTTTGTAGTTGCAAACTACACACCATACATATATATGGGGAGGTACAAGCTCCACCTCGGTTTTACAGTGAAAACTGCAGGAACTTCAAAATGGCACTAGGAAACAAACTGAAAAAACAGAGTAAATGTTTCCCCTGCAACCCTTTCCCTTTGTGCTAAATGAACGAACGTCTCTCCACATGCTCAGTTCTGAGAGATAAGTGTGTGTGAATGCCGTACTTCACATAGCTTGTTGGGAAAACAAAGTTCCTTTTCAGTTGCAATCTACACTCCATATATATATATGGGGACGTACTAGCTCCAACTCGGTTTTACAGTGAAAACTGCAGTAACTTCAAACCGGCACTAGGAAAGAGACTGAGAAACCAGAGTAAAAGTTTCTCCTGCAAACTTTCAATTTTTGCTAGATAAACGAACGTCTCTCCACATGCTCAGTTCTGATAGATAAGCGTGTGTGAAAGCCGTCCCTCACCTAACTTGTGGGGAACACAAATTTCCTTTTCAGTTGCAAAATACATTTCATATATATATATTAGGGAGGTACTAGCTCCAACTCGGTTTTACATTGAAAACTGCAGGAACTTCAAACTGGCCCTAGGATACAGACTGAGATACCAGACTAAAAGTTTCGCCTGCAAACCGTTTTTGGGCTAGATGAACGAACGTCTCTCCACATGCTCATTTCTGAGAGATAAGTGTGTGTGAAAGCCGTCTTTCACCTAGCTTGTTGGGAAAACAATGTTCCTTTTCAGTTGCTAACTACACTCCTTACATATATATGGGGAGGTACTAGCTCCAAATCGATTTTACAGTGAAAACTGCAGGAACTTCAAACCGGCACTAGGAAACAGACTGAGAAATCAGAGAAAAAAATTTCTCCTGCAATCCGTTCAATTTGTGCTAGATGAACGAACGTCTCTCCACATGCTAAGTTCTGAGAGATAAGTGTGTGTGAAAGCCGTCTATCACCTAGCTTGTTGGGAACACAAAGTTCCTTTTCAGTTGCAAACTACACTCCATACAAATATATGGGGAAGTACTTTCTCCACCTCGGTTTTACAGTGAAAACTGCAGGAACTTCAATCCGGCACTTGGAAACAGACTGAGAAACAAGAGTAAAAGTTTCTCTTGCAACCCGTGCCATTTGTGCTAGATGAATGAAAGTCTCTCCACATGCTCATTTCTGAGAGAATAGTGTGTTTGAAAGCCGTCCTTCACCTATCTTGTTGGGAATACTAAGATCCTTTAAGTTGCATACTACACTCCATACATATATATTGGGATGTACAAGCTCCAATACGGTTTTACAGTGAAAACTGCAAGAACTTCAAACCGGCACTAGAAAACAGACTGAGAAAGCAGAGTAAAAGTTTCTCCTGCAACACGTTCCCTTTGTGCTAGATGAACGAACGTCTCTCCACATGCTCAGTTCTGAGAGATAATTGTGTGTGAAAGCCGTCTTTCACCTAGCTTGTTGGGAACACAAAGTTCCTTTTCAGATGCAAACTACAATCCTTAAATATATATGGGGATGTACTAGCTCCAACTCTGTTTTACAGTGAAAAATGCAGGAAGTTCAAACCGGCACTAGGAATCAGACTGAGAAACCAGAGTAAAAGTTTCTCCTGCAACCCTTTCCATTTGTGCTAGATAAACGAACGTCTGTCCACATGCTCATTTCTGAGAGATAATTGTGTGTGAAAGCCGCCCTTCACCTAGCTTGTTGGGAAAACTAAGTTCCTTTCAGTGGCATACTACACTCCATACATATATATTGGTATGAACTAGCTCCAAATCGGTTTTACAGTGAAAACTGCAAGAACTTCAAACCGGAACTAGGAAACAGACTGAGAAACCAGAGAAAAATTTCTCCTGCAAACCGTTCCCTTTGTGCTAGATGAACGAACTTCTCTCCACATGATCATTTCTGAGAGATAAGTGTGTGTGAAAGCCGGGCTTCACCTAGCTTGTTGGGTACACAAAGTTCCTTTTCATTTGCAAACTACACTCCATACATATATATGGGTATGTACTAGATCCAAATCGGTTTTACAGTGAAAACTGCTGGAACTTCTAACAGGCATTAGGAAACAGACTGAGAAATCAGAAAAAATTTCTCCTGCAACCCGTTACATTTGTGTTAGATGAACGAAAGTCTCTCCACATGCTCAGTTCTGAGAGATACGTGTGTGTGAAAGCCGTCCTTCACGTAGCTTGTTGGGAATACAAAGTTCCATTCAGTTGCATACTATAATCCATACATATATGTTGGGATATACTAGCTCCAAATCGGTTTTACTGTGAAAACTGCAAGAACTTAAAACCGGCACTAGGTAACAGATTGAGAAACCAGAGTAAAAGTTTCTCCTGCAACCCGTTCCCTTTGTGCTAGATGAACGAAAGTCTCTCCACATGCTCAGATCTGAGAGAGAAGTGTGTGTGAAAGCCGTCTTTCACCTAGCTTGTTGGGAAAACCATGTTCCTTTTCAGTTGCAAACTACACTCCTTACATATATATGGGGAGGTACTAGCTCCAAATCTGTTTTACAGTGAAAACTGAAGGAACTTCAAACCGGCACTAGGAAACAGACTGAGAAACCAGAGAAAAAGT
This sequence comes from Camelus ferus, assembly GCF_009834535.1. NCBI lineage: Eukaryota > Metazoa > Chordata > Mammalia > Artiodactyla > Camelidae > Camelus > Camelus ferus. Next base: position 76,913,380 of record NC_045706.1, on the reverse strand, counting down.
TTCTCCTGCAACCCGTGCCATTTGTGCTAGATGAACGAATGTATCTCCACATGCTCATTTCTGAGAGAATAGTGTGTTTGAAAGCCGTCCTTCACCTAGCTTGTTGGGAATACAAAGTTCCTTTATGTTGCATACTACACTCCATATATATATATTGGGATGTACTACCTCCAATACGGTTTTACAGTGAAAACTGTAAGAAATTCAAACCGGCACTAGGAAACAGACTGAGAAACAAGAGTAACAGTTTCCTCTGCAACCCTTTCCCTTTGTGCTAGATAAACGAACGTCTCTCCACATGCTCAGTTCTGAGAAATATTTGTGTGTGAAAGCCGCACTTCACCTAGCTTGTTGGGAATACAAAGTTCCTTTCAGTGGCATACTACACTCCATACATATATATTGGTATGTACTAGCTCCAACTCGGTTTTACAGTGAAAACTGCAAGAACTTCAACCCGGCACTAGGAAACAGACTGAGAAACCAGAGAAAAATTTCTCCTGAAACCCGTTCCCTTTGTGCTAGATGAACAAACTTCTCTCCACATGATCATTTCTGAGAGATATGTGTGTGTGAAAGCCGGGCTTCACATAGATTGTTGGGAACACAAAGTTCCTTTCCAGCTGCAAACTACACTCCATATATATATATATGGGGTGGTACTAGCCCCAAATCTGTTTTACAGTGAATTCTGCAGGAACTTCAAACCGGAACTAGGAAACACACTGAGAAACCAGAGTTAAATTTTCTCCTGCAACCAGTTCCTTTGTGCTAGATGAATGAACGTCTCTCCACATGCTCAGTTCTGAGAGATAATTGTGTTTGAAAGCCGTCTTTAACCTAGCTTGTTGGGAACACAATGTTCCTTTTCAGATGCAAACTAAACTCCTTACATATATATGGGGAATTACTAGCTTCAAATCTGTTTTACAGTGAAAACTGCAGGAACTTGAAACAGGCACCAAGAAACAGACTGAGAAACCAGAGAAAAATTTCTCCTGCAACCCGTTCCATTTGTGCTAGATGAACGAACGTCTCTCCACATGCTCACTTCTGAGAGATCATTGTGTGTGAAAGCCGTCCTTAACCTAGCTTGTGGGGAACACAAAGTTCCTTTTCAGTTGCAATCTACAATCAATACATATATATATAGGGAGGTACTAGCTCCACCTCGGTTTTACAGTGAAAACTCCAGGAACTTCAAACCGGCACTAGGAAACAGACTGAAAAACCACAGTAAAGATTCCCCTGCAAACCGTTCCCTTTGTGCTAAATGAACGAACTTCTCTCCACATGCTCTGTTCTGAGAAATAATTGTGTGAGAAAGCTGTCCTAATCCTAGCTAGTTGGGAACACAAAGTTCCTTTCCATTTGCAAACTACTCTCCATACATATATATGGGGAGGTAGAAGCTCCAACTGGGTATTACAGTGAAAACTGCAGGAACTTCCAACCGGCACTAGTAAATAGATTGAGAAACCAGAGAAAAATTTTCCCCTGCAACCCGTTCCCTTTGTGCTAGATGAACGAACGTCTCTCCACATGCTCATATCTGAGAGATAAGTGTGTGTGAAAGTCGGCCTTCACCTATCTTGTTGGGAACACAAAGTTCCTTTTCTGTTGCAAACAACACTATATATATATATATGGGGATGTACTACATCCACATCGGGTTCACAGTGAAAACTGCTGGAACTTCTAACAGGCATTAGGAAACAGACTGAGAAACCAGACAAAAATTTCTACTGCAACCCGTTCCATTTGGTTTAGATGAACGAACGTCTCTCCACATGCTCAGTTCTGAGAGATACGTGTGTGTGAATGCCGTCCTTCACCTAGCTTGTTGGGAATACAAAGTTCCTTTCAGTTGCATATTACATTCCATACATATATATTGGGATGTACTGCTCCAACTCGGTTTTACTGTGAAAACTGCAAGATCTTCAAACCGGCACTAGGAAACAGACTGAGAAACCAGAGTAAAAGTTTCTCCTGCAACCCGTTCCCTTGTGCTATATGAACGAACGTCTCTCCACATGTTCAGTTCTGAGAGATAAGTGTGTGTGAATGCCGCCTTCAACTAGCTTGTTGGGAATACAAAGTTCCTTTCGGTTGCATACTACACTCCATACATATATATGGGGATGTACTAACTCCAAATCGGTTTTACAGTGAAAACTGCTGGAACTTCTAACAGGCATTAGGAAACAGACAGAGAAACCAGACAAAAATTTCTCCTGCAAACCGTTCCATTTGTGCTAAATGAACGAAAGACTCTCCACATGCTCTGTTCTGAGAGATAAGTGTGTGTGAAAGCCGTCCTTCATCTAGCTTGTTGGGAACACAAAGTTCCTTCCCAGTTGCAAACTACAATCCATAAATATATATGGGGTGGTACTAGCTCCAACAATGTTTTACAGTGAATTCTGGAGGAACTTCAAACCGGCACTAGGAAACACACTGAGAAACCAGAGCTAAAGTTTCTCCTGCAACCCGTTCCCTTTGGCTAGATGAACGAACCTCTCTCCACATGCTCAGTTCTGAGAGAAAAGTGTGTGTGAAGCCGGATTTCACCTAGGTTGTTGGGAACACAAAGTTCCTTTTCACTTGCAAACTACACTCCATACATATATATGGGGATGTACTAGATCCAAATCGGTTTTACAGTGAAAACTGCTGGAACTTCTAACAGGCATTAGGAAACAGACTGTGAAACCAGACAAAATTTTCTCCTGCAAAACGTGCCATTTGTGCTAGATGAAAGAAAGTCTCTACACATGCTCATTTCTGAGAGAATAGTGTGTTTGAATGCCGTCCTTCACCTAGCTTGAAGGGAATGCAAAGTTCCTTTAAGTTGCATACAACACTCCTTACATATATATTGGGATGTACTAGCTCCAACTCGGTTTTACAGTGAAAACTGCAAGAACTTCAAAACGGCACTAGGAAACAGACTGAGAAACCAGACAAAAATTTCTCCTGCAACCCGTTCCATTTTTGTTAGATGAACGAACGTCTCTCTACATGCTCAGTTCTGAATGATACGTGTGTGTGAAAGCCGTCCTTACCTTGCTTGTTGTGAATACAAAGTTCCTTAATTTGCGTTCTACACTCCATACATATATATTGTGATGTACTAGCTCCAAATTGGTTTTACTGTGAAAACTGCAAGAACTTCAAACCGGCACTAGGAGACAGACTGAGAATCCAGAGTAATAGTTTCTCCTGCAAACGGTTCCCTTTGTGCTAGATGAATGAACGTTTCTCCACATGCTCAGTTCTGAGAGATAAGTGTGTGTGAATGCCGCCTTCAACAAGCTTGTTGGGAATACAAAGTTCCTTTCAGATGCATACTACACTCCATACATATATATTGGGAGGTACTAGCTCCAACTCGGATTTACAGTTAAAAAATGCAAGAACTTCAAAACGGCACTAGGAAACCGACTGAGATACCAGAGAAAAAGTTTCTCAAGCAACCCGTTAACTTTGTGCTAGATGAACGAAAGTCTCTCCACATGCTCATTTCTGAGAGATAATTGTGTGTGAAAGCCGTCCTTCACATAGCTTGTTGGGAATACAAAGTTCCTTTGTGTTGCATACTACACTCCATACATATATATTGGGATATACTAGCTCCAAATTTGTTTTACAGTGAAAACTGCAGGAACTTCAAAACGGCCCTAGGAAACAGACTGAGAAGCCAGAGAAAAAGTTTCTCCTGCAACCCGTTCCATTTGTGCTAGATGAACGAACGTCTCTCCACATGCTCAGTTCTGAGAGAAAAGTGTGTGTGAAGCCGTCTTTCACCTAGCTTGTTGGGAACACAAAGATCCTTTTAAGTTGCAAACTACACTCCATACAAATATATGGGGAAGTACTTTCTCCACCTCGGTTTTACTGTGATAACGGCAGGAACTTCAATCCTGCACTAGGAAACAGTCATAGTAACCAGAGTAAAATTTTCTCCTGCAACACGTGCCATTTGTGCTAGATGAACGAAAGTCTCTACACATGCTCATTTCTGAGAGAATAGTGTGTTTGAAAGCCGTCCTTCACCTAGCTTGTAGGGAATGCAAAGTTCCTTTAAGTTGCATACAACACTCCTTACATATATATTGGGATGTACTAGCTCCAACTCGGTTTTACAGTGAAAACTGCAAGAACTTCAAAACGGCACTAGGAAACAGACTGAGAATCCAGAGTAATAGTTTCTCCTGCAACCCGTTCCCTTTGTGCTAGATGAACGAACGTCTCTCCACATGCTCATTTCTGAGAGATAATTGTGTGTGAAAGCCGGCCTTCACCTACCTTGTTGGGAACACAAAGTTCCTTTTCAGTTGCAAACAACAATATATATATATATATGGGGATGTACTAGATCCACATCGGTTTCACAGTGAAAACTGCTGGAACTTCTAACAGGCAGTAGGAAACTGTCTGAGAAACCAGACAAAAATTTATACTGCAACACATTCCATTTGGTTTACATGAACGAACGTCTCTCCACATGCTCAGTTCTGAGAGATACGTGTGTGTGAATGCCGTGCTTCACCTAGCTTGTTGGGAATACAAAGTTCCTTTCAGTTGCATACTACATTCCATACATATATATTGGGATGTACTAGCTCCAACTCGGTATTACTGTGAAAACTGCAAGAACTTCAAAACGGCACTAGGAAACAGAATGAGAATCCAGAGTAATAGTTTCTCCTGCAACCCGTTCCCTTTGTGCTAGATGAACGAACGTCTCTCCACATGCTCATTTCTGAGAGATAATTGTGTGTGAAAGCCGGCCTTCACCTACCTTGTTGGGAACACAAAGTTCCTTTTCAGTTGCAAACAACAATATATATATATATATATATGGGGATGTACTAGATCCACATCGGTTTCACAGTGAAAACTGCTGGAACTTCTAACAGGCAGTAGGAAACTGTCTGAGAAACCAGACAAAAATTTATACTGCAACCCGTTCCATTTGGTTTACATGAACGAACGTCTCTCCACATGCACAGTTCTGAGAGATACGTGTGTGTGAATGCCGTGCTTCACCTAGCTTGTTGGGAATACAAAGTTCCTTTCAGTTGCATACTACATTCCATACATATATATTGGGATGTACTAGCTCCAACTCGGTATTACTGTGAAAACTGCAAGAACTTCAAATCGGCACTAGGAAACAGACTGAGAAACCAGAGTAAAAGTTTCTCCTGCAACCCGTTCCCATTGTGCTAGATGAACGAACGTCTCTCCACATGCTCATTTCTGAGAGATAATTGTGTGTGAAAGCCGGCCTTCACCTACCTTGTTGGGAACACAAAGTTCCTTTTCAGTTGCAAACAACAATATATATATATATATATGGGGATGTACTAGATCCACATCGGTTTCACAGTGAAAACTGCTGGAACTTCTAACAGGCAGTAGGAAACTGTCTGAGAAACCAAACGAAAATTTATACTGCAACCCGTTCCATTTGGTTTACATGAACGAACGTCTCTCCACATGCTCAGTTCTGAGAGATACGTGTGTGTGAATGCCGTGCTTCACCTAGCTTGTTGGGAATACAAAGTTCCTTTCAGTTGCATACTACATTCCATACATATATATTGGGATGTACTAACTCCAACTCGGTTTTACTGTGAAAACTGCAAGAACTTCAAATCGGCACTAGGAAACAGACTGAGAAACCAGAGTAAAAGTTTCCCCTGCATCCCGTTCCCTTTGTGCTAGATGAACGAAAGACTCTCCACATGCTCAGTTCTGAGAGATAAGTGTGTGTGAAAGCCGTCTTTAACCTAACTTGTTGGGAACACAAAGTTCCTTTTCAGTTGCAAACTACACTCCTTACATATATATGGGGAGGTACTAGTTCCAAATCCGTTTTACTGTGAAAACTGCAGGAAATTCAAACCGGCACTTGGAAACAGACTGAGAAACCAGAGTAAAAGTTTCCCCTGCAACCCGTTCCATTTATGCTAAATGAACGAACGTCTTCCCACATGCTCAGTTCTGAGAGATAAGTGTGTGTGAATGCCGCCTTCAACTAGCTTTTTGGGAATACAAAGTTCCTTTCTGTTGCATACTACACTCCATACATATATATAGGGAGGTACTAGCTCCAACTCGGTTTTACAGTTAAAAAATGCAAGAACTTCAAAACGGCACTAGGAAACCGACTGAGATACCAGAGAAAAAGTTTCTCAAGCAACCCGTTCCCTTTGTGCTAGATGAACGAAAGTCTATCCACATGCTCATTTCTGAGAGATAATTGTGTGTGAAAGCCGTCCTTCACCTAGCTTGTTGGGAATACTAAGTTCCTTTCAGTTGCATACTACACTCCATACATATATATTGGGATGTACTAGCTCCAACTCGGTATTACAGTGAAAACTGCAAGAAATTCAAACCGGCACTAGGAAACAGACTGAGAAACCAGAGTAAAAATTTCTCCTGCAACCCGTTCCATTTGTGCTAGATGAACGAATGACTCTCCACATGCTCAGTTCTGAGAGATAAGTGTGTGTGAAAGCCGTCTTTCTACTACCTTGTTGGGAACACAAAGTTCCTTTCCAGTTGCAAACTACACTCCATACATATATATGGAGTGGTACAAGCTCCAAATCTGTTTCACAGTGAATTCTGCAGGAACTTCAAACCGGCACTAGGAAACAGACTGAGAATCCAGAGTAAAAGTTTCTCCTGCAACCCGTTCCCTTTGTGCTAGATGAATGAACGTCTCTCCACATGCTCAGTTCTGAGAGAAAAGTGTGTGTGAAGCCGTCTTTCACCTAGCTTGTTGGGAACACAAAGATCCTTTTAAGTTGCAAACTACACTCCATACAAATATATGGGGAAGTACTTTCTCCACCTCGGTTTTACTGTGATAACGGCAGGAACTTCAATCCTGCACTAGGAAACAGTCATAGTAACCAGAGTAAAATTTTCTCCTGCAACACGTGCCATTTGTGCTAGATGAACGAAAGTCTCTACACATGCTCATTTCTGAGAGAATAGTGTGTTTGAAAGCCGTCCTTCACCTAGCTTGTAGGGAATGCAAAGTTCCTTTAAGTTGCATACAACACTCCTTACATATATATTGGGATGTACTAGCTCCAACTCGGTTTTACAGTGAAAACTGCAAGAACTTCAAAACGGCACTAGGAAACAGACTGAGAATCCAGAGTAATAGTTTCTCCTGCAACCCGTTCCCTTTGTGCTAGATGAACGAACGTCTCTCCACATGCTCATTTCTGAGAGATAATTGTGTGTGAAAGCCGGCCTTCACCTACCTTGTTGGGAACACAAAGTTCCTTTTCAGTTGCAAACAACAATATATATATATATATGGGGATGTACTAGATCCACATCGGTTTCACAGTGAAAACTGCTGGAACTTCTAACAGGCAGTAGGAAACTGTCTGAGAAACCAGACAAAAATTTATACTGCAACACATTCCATTTGGTTTACATGAACGAACGTCTCTCCACATGCTCAGTTCTGAGAGATACGTGTGTGTGAATGCCGTGCTTCACCTAGCTTGTTGGGAATACAAAGTTCCTTTCAGTTGCATACTACATTCCATACATATATATTGGGATGTACTAGCTCCAACTCGGTATTACTGTGAAAACTGCAAGAACTTCAAAACGGCACTAGGAAACAGAATGAGAATCCAGAGTAATAGTTTCTCCTGCAACCCGTTCCCTTTGTGCTAGATGAACGAACGTCTCTCCACATGCTCATTTCTGAGAGATAATTGTGTGTGAAAGCCGGCCTTCACCTACCTTGTTGGGAACACAAAGTTCCTTTTCAGTTGCAAACAACATATATATATATATATATATGGGGATGTACTAGATCCACATCGGTTTCACAGTGAAAACTGCTGGAACTTCTAACAGGCAGTAGGAAACTGTCTGAGAAACCAGACAAAAATTTATACTGCAACCCGTTCCATTTGGTTTACATGAACGAACGTCTCTCCACATGCACAGTTCTGAGAGATACGTGTGTGTGAATGCCGTGCTTCACCTAGCTTGTTGGGAATACAAAGTTCCTTTCAGTTGCATACTACATTCCATACATATATATTGGGATGTACTAGCTCCAACTCGGTATTACTGTGAAAACTGCAAGAACTTCAAATCGGCACTAGGAAACAGACTGAGAAACCAGAGTAAAAGTTTCTCCTGCAACCCGTTCCCTTTGTGCTAGATGAACGAACGTCTCTCCACATGCTCATTTCTGAGAGATAATTGTGTGTGAAAGCCGGCCTTCACCTACCTTGTTGGGAACACAAAGTTCCTTTTCAGTTGCAAACAACAATATATATATATATATATGGGGATGTACTAGATCCACATCGGTTTCACAGTGAAAACTGCTGGAACTTCTAACAGGCAGTAGGAAACTGTCTGAGAAACCAGACGAAAATTTATACTGCAACCCGTTCCATTTGGTTTACATGAACGAACGTCTCTCCACATGCTCAGTTCTGAGAGATACGTGTGTGTGAATGCCGTGCTTCACCTAGCTTGTTGGGAATACAAAGTTCCTTTCAGTTGCATACTACATTCCATACATATATATTGGGATGTACTAGCTCCAACTCGGTTTTACTGTGAAAACTGCAAGAACTTCAAATCGGCACTAGGAAACAGACTGAGAAACCAGAGTAAAAGTTTCCCCTGCATCCCGTTCCCTTTGTGCTAGATGAACGAAAGACTCTCCACATGCTCAGTTCTGAGAGATAAGTGTGTGTGAAAGCCGTCTTTAACCTAGCTTGTTGGGAACACAAAGTTCCTTTTCAGTTGCAAACTACACTCCTTACATATATATGGGGAGGTACTAGTTCCAAATCCGTTTTACTGTGAAAACTGCAGGAAATTCAAACCGGCACTTGGAAACAGACTGAGAAACCAGAGTAAAAGTTTCCCCTGCAACCCGTTCCATTTATGCTAAATGAACGAACGTCTTCCCACATGCTCAGTTCTGAGAGATAAGTGTGTGTGAATGCCGCCTTCAACTAGCTTTTTGGGAATACAAAGTTCCTTTCTGTTGCATACTACACTCCATACATATATATAGGGAGGTACTAGCTCCAACTCGGTTTTACAGTTAAAAAATGCAAGAACTTCAAAACGGCACTAGGAAACCGACTGAGATACCAGAGAAAAAGTTTCTCAAGCAACCCGTTCCCTTTGTGCTAGATGAACGAAAGTCTATCCACATGCTCATTTCTGAGAGATAATTGTGTGTGAAAGCCGTCCTTCACCTAGCTTGTTGGGAATACTAAGTTCCTTTCAGTTGCATACTACACTCCATACATATATATTGGGATGTACTAGCTCCAACTCGGTATTACAGTGAAAACTGCAAGAAATTCAAACCGGCACTAGGAAACAGACTGAGAAACCAGAGTAAAAATTTCTCCTGCAACTCGTTCCATTTGTGCTAGATGAACGAATGACTCTCCACATGCTCAGTTCTGAGAGATAAGTGTGTGTGAAAGCCGTCTTTCTACTAGCTTGTTGGGAACACAAAGTTCCTTTCCAGTTGCAAACTACACTCCATACATATATATGGAGTGGTACAAGCTCCAAATCTGTTTCACAGTGAATTCTGCAGGAACTTCAAACCGGCACTAGGAAACAGACTGAGAATCCAGAGTAAAAGTTTCTCCTGCAACCCGTTCCCTTTGTGCTAGATGAATGAACGTCTCTCCACATGCTCAGTTCTGAGAGATAAGTGTGTTTGAAAGCCGTCTTTAACCTAGCTTGTTGGGAACACAATGTTCCTTTTCAGATGCAAACTACACTCCTTACATATATATGGGGAAGTAGTAGCTCCAAATCTGTTTTACAGTGAAAACTGCAGGAACTTCCAACAGGCACTAGGAAACAGACTGAGAAACCAGAGAAAAATTTCTGCTGCAATCCGTTCACTTTGTGCTCGGTGAACGAACGTCTCTCCACATGCTCACTTCTGAGAGATCATTGTGTGTGAAAGCCGTCCTTCACCTAGCTTGTGGGGAACACAAATTTCCTTTTCAGTTGCAAACTATAATCAATACATATATATGGGGAGGTTCTAGCTCCACCTCGGTTTTACAGTGAAAACTCCAGGAACTTCAAACCGGCACTAGGAAACAGACTGAAAAACCACAGTAAAGATTCTCCTGCCAACCGTTCCCTTTGTGCTAAATGAACGAACGTCTCTCCACATGCTCTGTTCTGAGAAATAATTGTGTGAGAAAGCTGTCCTTCACCTAGCTTGTTGCGAACACAAAGTTCCTTTTCATTTGCAAACTATACTCCATACATATATATGGGGAGGTACAAGCTCCAACTCGGTTTTACAGTGAAAACTGCAGGAACTTCCAACAGGCACTAGGAAACAGACTGAGAAACCAGACAAAAATTTCTCCTGCAACCCGTTCCATTTGGTTTAGATGAACGAACGTCGCTCCACATGCTCATTTCTGAGAGATAAGTGTGTGTGAAAGCCGGCCTTCACCTAGCTTGTTGGGAACACAAAGTTCCTTTTCAGTTGCAAACAACAATATATATATATATATATGGGGATGTACTAGATCCACATCGGTTTCACAGTGAAAACTGCTGGAACTTCTAACAGGCAGTAGGAAACTGTCTGAGAAACCAGACAAAAATTTATACTGCAACCCGTTCCATTTGGTTTACATGAACGAACGTCTCTCCACATGCTCAGTTCTGAGAGATACGTGTGTGTGAATGCCGTGCTTCACCTAGCTTGTTGGGAATACAAAGTTCCTTTCAGTTGCATACTACATTCCATACATATATATTGGGATGTACTAGCTCCAACTCGGTATTACTGTGAAAACTGCAAGAACTTCAAAACGGCACTAGGAAACAGACTGAGAATCCAGAGTAATTGTTTCTCCTACAACCCGTTCCCTTTGTGCTAGATGAACGAACGTCTCTCCACATGCTCATTTCTGAGAGATAATTGTGTGTGAAAGCCGGCCTTCACCTACCTTGTTGGGAACACAAAGTTCCTTTTCAGTTGCAAACAACAATATATATATATATATATGGGGATGTACTAGATCCACATCGGTTTCACAGTGAAAACTGCTGGAACTTCTAACAGGCAGTAGGAAACTGTCTGAGAAACCAGACAAAAATTTATACTGCAACCCGTTACATTTGGTTTACATGAACGAACGTCTCTCCACATGCTCAGTTCTGAGAGATACGTGTGTGTGAATGCCGTGCTTCACCTAGCTTGTTGGGAATACAAAGTTCCTTTCAGTTGCATACTACATTCCATACATATATATTGGGATGTACTAGCTCCAACTCGGTATTACTGTGAAAACTGCAAGAACTTCAAATCGGCACTAGGAAACAGACTGAGAAACCAGAGTAAAAGTTTCTCCTGCAACCCGTTCCCTTTGTGCTAGATGAACGAACTTCTCTCCACATGCTCATTTCTGAGAGATAATTGTGTGTGAAAGCCGGCCTTCACCTACCTTGTTGGGAACACAAAGTTCCTTTTCAGTTGCAAACAACAATATATATATATATATATGGGGATGTACTAGATCCACATCGGTTTCACAGTGAAAACTGCTGGAACTTCTAACAGGCAGTAGGAAACTGTCTGAGAAACCAGACAAAATTTATACTGCAACCCGTTCCATTTGGTTTACATGAACGAACGTCTCTCCACATGCTCAGTTCTGAGAGATACGTGTGTGTGAATGCCGTGCTTCACCTAGCTTGTTGGGAATACAAAGTTCCTTTCAGTTGCATACTACATTCCATACATATATATTGGGATGTACTAGCTCCAACTCGGTTTTACTGTGAAAACTGCAAGAACTTCAAATCGGCACTAGGAAACAGACTGAGAAACCAGAGTAAAAGTTTCCCCTGCATCCCGTTCCCTTTGTGCTAGATGAACGAAAGACTCTCCACATGCTCAGTTCTGAGAGATAAGTGTGTGTGAAAGCCGTCTTTAACCTAGCTTGTTGGGAACACAAAGTTCCTTTTCAGTTGCAAACTACACTCCTTACATATATATGGGGAGGTACTAGTTCCAAATCCGTTTTACTGTGAAAACTGCAGGAAATTCAAACCGGCACTAGGAAACAGACTGAGAAACCAGAGTAAAAGTTTCCCCTGCAACCCGTTCCATTTATGCTAAATGAACGAACGTCTTCCCACATGCTCAGTTCTGAGAGATAAGTGTGTGTGAATGCCGACTTCAACTAGCTTTTTGGGAATACAAAGTTCCTTTCTGTTGCATACTACACTCCATACATATATATAGGGAGGTACTAGCTCCAACTCGGTTTTACAGTTAAAAAATGCAAGAACTTCAAAACGGCACTAGGAAACCGACTGAGATACCAGAGAAAAAGTTTCTCAAGCAACCCGTTCCCTTTGTGCTAGATGAACGAAAGTCTATCCACATGCTCATTTCTGAGAGATAATTTTGTGTGAAAGCCGTACTTCACCTAGCTTGTTGGGAATACTAAGTTCCTTTCAGTTGCATACTACACTCCATACATATATATTGGGATGTACTAGCTCCAACTCGGTATTACAGTGAAAACTGCAAGAAATTCAAACCGGCACTAGGAAACAGACTGAGAAACCAGAGTAAAAATTTCTCCTGCAACCCGTTCCATTTGTGCTAGATGAACGAATGACTCTCCACATGCTCAGTTCTGAGAGATAAGTGTGTGTGAAAGCCGTCTTTCTACTAGCTTGTTGGGAACACAAAGTTCCTTTCCAGTTGCAAACTACACTCCATACATATATATGGAGTGGTACAAGCTCCAAATCTGTTTCACAGTGAATTCTGCAGGAACTTCAAACCGGCACTAGGAAACAGACTGAGAATCCAGAGTAAAAGTTTCTCCTGCAACCCGTTCCCTTTGTGCTAGATGAATGAACGTCTCTCCACATGCTCAGTTCTGAGAGATAAGTGTGTTTGAAAGCCGTCTTTAACCTAGGTTGTTGGGAACACAATGTTCCTTTTCAGATGCAAACTACACTCCTTACATATATATGGGGAAGTACTAGCTCCAAATCTGTTTTACAGTGAAAACTGCAGGAACTTCAAACAGGCACTAGGAAACAGACTGAGAAACCAGAGAAAAATTTCTGCTGCAACCCGTTCACTTTGTGCTCGGTGAACGAACGTCTCTCCACATGCTCACTTCTGAGAGATCATTGTGTGTGAAAGCCGTCCTTCACCTAGCTTGTGGGGAACACAAATTTCCTTTTCAGTTGCAAACTATAATCAATACATATATATGGGGAGGTTCTAGCTCCACCTCGGTTTTACAGTGAAAACTCCAGGAACTTCAAACCGGCACTAGGAAACAGACTGAAAAACCACAGTAAAGATTCTCCTGCCAACCGTTCCCTTTGTGCTAAATGAACGAACGTCTCTCCACATGCTCTGTTCTGAGAAATAATTGTGTGAGAAAGCTGTCCTTCACCTAGCTTGTTGCGAACACAAAGTTCCTTTTCATTTGCAAACTACACTCCATACATATATATGGGGAGGTACAAGCTCCAACTCGGTTTTACAGTGAAAACTGCAGGAACTTCCAACAGGCACTAGGAAACAGACTGAGAAACCAGACAAAAATTTCTCCTGCAACCCGTTCCATTTGGTTTAGATGAACGAACGTCGCTCCACATGCTCATTTCTGAGAGATAAGTGTGTGTGAAAGCCGGCCTTCACCTAGCTTGTTGGGAACACAAAGTTCCTTTTCAGTTGCAAACAACACTATATATATATATATATGGGGATGTACTAGATCCACATCGGTTTCACAGTGAAAACTGCTGGAAATTCTAACAGGCAGTAGGAAACTGTCTGAGAAACCAGACAAAAATTTATACTGCAACCCGTTCCATTTGGTTTACATGAACGAACGTCTCTCCACATGCTCAGTTCTGAGAGATACGTGTGTGTGAATGCCGTGCTTCACCTAGCTTGTTGGGAATACAAAGTTCCTTTCAGTTGCATACTACATTCCATACATATATATTGGGATGTACTAGCTCCAACTCGGTTTTACTGTGAAAACTGCAAGAACTTCAAATCGGCACTAGGAAACAGACTGAGAAACCAGAGTAAAAGTTTCCCCTGCATCCCGTTCCCTTTGTGCTAGATGAACGAAAGACTCTCCACATGCTCAGTTCTGAGAGATAAGTGTGTGTGAAAGCCGTCTTTAACCTAACTTGTTGGGAACACAAAGTTCCTTTTCAGTTGCAAACTACACTCCTTACATATATATGGGGAGGTACTAGTTCCAAATCCGTTTTACTGTGAAAACTGCAGGAAATTCAAACCGGCACTTGGAAACAGACTGAGAAACCAGAGTAAAAGTTTCCCCTGCAACCCGTTCCATTTATGCTAAATGAACGAACGTCTTCCCACATGCTCAGTTCTGAGAGATAAGTGTGTGTGAATGCCGCCTTCAACTAGCTTTTTGGGAATACAAAGTTCCTTTCTGTTGCATACTACACTCCATACATATATATAGGGAGGTACTAGCTCCAACTCGGTTTTACAGTTAAAAAATGCAAGAACTTCAAAACGGCACTAGGAAACCGACTGAGATACCAGAGAAAAAGTTTCTCAAGCAACCCGTTCCCTTTGTGCTAGATGAACGAAAGTCTATCCACATGCTCATTTCTGAGAGATAATTGTGTGTGAAAGCCGTCCTTCACCTAGCTTGTTGGGAATACTAAGTTCCTTTCAGTTGCATACTACACTCCATACATATATATTGGGATGTACTAGCTCCAACTCGGTATTACAGTGAAAACTGCAAGAAATTCAAACCGGCACTAGGAAACAGACTGAGAAACCAGAGTAAAAATTTCTCCTGCAACCCGTTCCATTTGTGCTAGATGAACGAATGACTCTCCACATGCTCAGTTCTGAGAGATAAGTGTGTGTGAAAGCCGTCTTTCTACTACCTTGTTGGGAACACAAAGTTCCTTTCCAGTTGCAAACTACACTCCATACATATATATGGAGTGGTACAAGCTCCAAATCTGTTTCACAGTGAATTCTGCAGGAACTTCAAACCGGCACTAGGAAACAGACTGAGAATCCAGAGTAAAAGTTTCTCCTGCAACCCGTTCCCTTTGTGCTAGATGAATGAACGTCTCTCCACATGCTCAGTTCTGAGAGAAAAGTGTGTGTGAAGCCGTCTTTCACCTAGCTTGTTGGGAACACAAAGATCCTTTTAAGTTGCAAACTACACTCCATACAAATATATGGGGAAGTACTTTCTCCACCTCGGTTTTACTGTGATAACGGCAGGAACTTCAATCCTGCACTAGGAAACAGTCATAGTAACCAGAGTAAAATTTTCTCCTGCAACACGTGCCATTTGTGCTAGATGAACGAAAGTCTCTACACATGCTCATTTCTGAGAGAATAGTGTGTTTGAAAGCCGTCCTTCACCTAGCTTGTAGGGAATGCAAAGTTCCTTTAAGTTGCATACAACACTCCTTACATATATATTGGGATGTACTAGCTCCAACTCGGTTTTACAGTGAAAACTGCAAGAACTTCAAAACGGCACTAGGAAACAGACTGAGAATCCAGAGTAATAGTTTCTCCTGCAACCCGTTCCCTTTGTGCTAGATGAACGAACGTCTCTCCACATGCTCATTTCTGAGAGATAATTGTGTGTGAAAGCTGGCCTTCACCTACCTTGTTGGGAACACAAAGTTCCTTTTCAGTTGCAAACAACAATATATATATATATATATGGGGATGTACTAGATCCACATCGGTTTCACAGTGAAAACTGCTGGAACTTCTAACAGGCAGTAGGAAACTGTCTGAGAAACCAGACAAAAATTTATACTGCAACACATTCCATTTGGTTTACATGAACGAACGTCTCTCCACATGCTCAGTTCTGAGAGATACGTGTGTGTGAATGCCGTGCTTCACCTAGCTTGTTGGGAATACAAAGTTCCTTTCAGTTGCATACTACATTCCATACATATATATTGGGATGTACTAGCTCCAACTCGGTATTACTGTGAAAACTGCAAGAACTTCAAAACGGCACTAGGAAACAGAATGAGAATCCAGAGTAATAGTTTCTCCTGCAACCCGTTCCCTTTGTGCTAGATGAACGAACGTCTCTCCACATGCTCATTTCTGAGAGATAATTGTGTGTGAAAGCCGGCCTTCACCTACCTTGTTGGGAACACAAAGTTCCTTTTCAGTTGCAAACAACAATATATATATATATATATGGGGATGTACTAGATCCACATCGGTTTCACAGTGAAAACTGCTGGAACTTCTAACAGGCAGTAGGAAACTGTCTGAGAAACCAGACAAAAATTTATACTGCAACCCGTTCCATTTGGTTACATGAACGAACGTCTCTCTACATGCACAGTTCTGAGAGATACGTGTGTGTGAATGCCGTGCTTCACCTAGCTTGTTGGGAATACAAAGTTCCTTTCAGTTGCATACTACATTCCATACATATATATTGGGATGTACTAGCTCCAACTCGGTATTACTGTGAAAACTGCAAGAACTTCAAATCGGCACTAGGAAACAGACTGAGAAACCAGAGTAAAAGTTTCTCCTGCAACCCGTTCCCTTTGTGCTAGATGAACGAACGTCTCTCCACATGCTCATTTCTGAGAGATAATTGTGTGTGAAAGCCGGCCTTCACCTACCTTGTTGGGAACACAAAGTTCCTTTTCAGTTGCAAACAACAATATATATATATATATATGGGGATGTACTAGATCCACATCGGTTTCACAGTGAAAACTGCTGGAACTTCTAACAGGCAGTAGGAAACTGTCTGAGAAACCAGACGAAAATTTATACTGCAACCCGTTCCATTTGGTTTACATGAACGAACGTCTCTCCACATGCTCAGTTCTGAGAGATACGTGTGTGTGAATGCCGTGCTTCACCTAGCTTGTTGGGAATACAAAGTTCCTTTCAGTTGCATACTACATTCCATACATATATATTGGGATGTACTAGCTCCAACTCGGTTTTACTGTGAAAACTGCAAGAACTTCAAATCGGCACTAGGAAACAGACTGAGAAACCAGAGTAATAGTTTCCCCTGCATCCCGTTCCCTTTGTGCTAGATGAACGAAAGACTCTCCACATGCTCAGTTCTGAGAGATAAGTGTGTGTGAAAGCCGTCTTTAACCTAGCTTGTTGGGAACACAAAGTTCCTTTTCAGTTGCAAACTACACTCCTTACATATATATGGGGAGGTACTAGTTCCAAATCCGTTTTACTGTGAAAACTGCAGGAAATTCAAACCGGCACTTGGAAACAGACTGAGAAACCAGAGTAAAAGTTTCCCCTGCAACCCGTTCCATTTATGCTAAATGAACGAACGTCTTCCCACATGCTCAGTTCTGAGAGATAAGTGTGTGTGAATGCCGCCTTCAACTAGCTTTTTGGGAATACAAAGTTCCTTTCTGTTGCATACTACACTCCATACATATATATAGGGAGGTACTAGCTCCAACTCGGTTTTACAGTTAAAAAATGCAAGAACTTCAAAACGGCACTAGGAAACCGACTGAGATACCAGAGAAAAAGTTTCTCAAGCAACCCGTTCCCTTTGTGCTAGATGAACGAAAGTCTATCCACATGCTCATTTCTGAGAGATAATTGTGTGTGAAAGCCGTCCTTCACCTAGCTTGTTGGGAATACTAAGTTCCTTTCAGTTGCATACTACACTCCATACATATATATTGGGATGTACTAGCTCCAACTCGGTATTACAGTGAAAACTGCAAGAAATTCAAACCGGCACTAGGAAACAGACTGAGAAACCAGAGTAAAAATTTCTCCTGCAACCCGTTCCATTTGTGCTAGATGAACGAATGACTCTCCACATGCTCAGTTCTGAGAGATAAGTGTGTGTGAAAGCCGTCTTTCTACTAGCTTGTTGGGAACACAAAGTTCCTTTCCAGTTGCAAACTACACTCCATACATATATATGGAGTGGTACAAGCTCCAAATCTGTTTCACAGTGAATTCTGCAGGAACTTCAAACCGGCACTAGGAAACAGACTGAGAATCCAGAGTAAAAGTTTCTCCTGCAACCCGTTCCCTTTGTGCTAGATGAATGAACGTCTCTCCACATGCTCAGTTCTGAGAGATAAGTGTGTTTGAAAGCCGTCTTTAACCTAGCTTGTTGGGAACACAATGTTCCTTTTCAGATGCAAACTACACTCCTTACATATATATGGGGAAGTAGTAGCTCCAAATCTGTTTTACAGTGAAAACTGCAGGAACTTCCAACAGGCACTAGGAAACAGACTGAGAAACCAGAGAAAAATTTCTGCTGCAATCCGTTCACTTTGTGCTCGGTGAACGAACGTCTCTCCACATGCTCACTTCTGAGAGATCATTGTGTGTGAAAGCCGTCCTTCACCTAGCTTGTGGGGAACACAAATTTCCTTTTCAGTTGCAAACTATAATCAATACATATATATGGGGAGGTTCTAGCTCCACCTCGGTTTTACAGTGAAAACTCCAGGAACTTCAAACCGGCACTAGGAAACAGACTGAAAAACCACAGTAAAGATTCTCCTGCCAACCGTTCCCTTTGTGCTAAATGAACGAACGTCTCTCCACATGCTCTGTTCTGAGAAATAATTGTGTGA
This sequence comes from Camelus ferus, assembly GCF_009834535.1. Classification (NCBI taxonomy): domain Eukaryota; kingdom Metazoa; phylum Chordata; class Mammalia; order Artiodactyla; family Camelidae; genus Camelus; species Camelus ferus. Next base: position 76,894,672 of record NC_045706.1, on the reverse strand, counting down.
GAAAGCTGTCCTTCACCTAGCTTGTTGCGAACACAAAGTTCCTTTTCATTTGCAAACTACACTCCATACATATATATGGGGAGGTACAAGCTCCAACTCGGTTTTACAGTGAAAACTGCAGGAACTTCCAACAGGCACTAGGAAACAGACTGAGAAACCAGACAAAAATTTCTCCTGCAACCCGTTCCATTTGGTTTAGATGAACGAACGTCGCTCCACATGCTCATTTCTGAGAGATAAGTGTGTGTGAAAGCCGGCCTTCACCTAGCTTGTTGGGAACACAAAGTTCCTTTTCAGTTGCAAACAACAATATATATATATATATATGGGGATGTACTAGATCCACATCGGTTTCACAGTGAAAACTGCTGGAACTTCTAACAGGCAGTAGGAAACTGTCTGAGAAACCAGACAAAAATTTATACTGCAACCCGTTCCATTTGGTTTACATGAACGAACGTCTCTCCACATGCTCAGTTCTGAGAGATACGTGTGTGTGAATGCCGTGCTTCACCTAGCTTGTTGGGAATACAAAGTTCCTTTCAGTTGCATACTACATTCCATACATATATATTGGGATGTACTAGCTCCAACTCGGTATTACTGTGAAAACTGCAAGAACTTCAAAACGGCACTAGGAAACAGACTGAGAATCCAGAGTAATTGTTTCTCCTACAACCCGTTCCCTTTGTGCTAGATGAACGAACGTCTCTCCACATGCTCATTTCTGAGAGATAATTGTGTGTGAAAGCCGGCCTTCACCTACCTTGTTGGGAACACAAAGTTCCTTTTCAGTTGCAAACAACAATATATATATATATATATGGGGATGTACTAGATCCACATCGGTTTCACAGTGAAAACTGCTGGAACTTCTAACAGGCAGTAGGAAACTGTCTGAGAAACCAGACAAAAATTTATACTGCAACCCGTTACATTTGGTTTACATGAACGAACGTCTCTCCACATGCTCAGTTCTGAGAGATACGTGTGTGTGAATGCCGTGCTTCACCTAGCTTGTTGGGAATACAAAGTTCCTTTCAGTTGCATACTACATTCCATACATATATATTGGGATGTACTAGCTCCAACTCGGTATTACTGTGAAAACTGCAAGAACTTCAATTCGGCACTAGGAAACAGACTGAGAACCAGAGTAAAAGTTTCCCCTGCAACCCGTTCCCTTTGTGCTAGATGAACGAACTTCTCTCCACATGCTCATTTCTGAGAGATAATTGTGTGTGAAAGCCGGCCTTCACCTACCTTGTTGGGAACACAAAGTTCCTTTTCAGTTGCAAACAACAATATATATATATATATGAGGATGTACTAGATCCACATCGGTTTCACAGTGAAAACTGCTGGAACTTCTAACAGGCAGTAGGAAACTGTCTGAGAAACCAGACAAAATTTATACTGCAACCCGTTCCATTTGGTTTACATGAACGAACGTCTCTCCACATGCTCAGTTCTGAGAGATACGTGTGTGTGAATGCCGTGCTTCACCTAGCTTGTTGGGAATACAAAGTTCCTTTCAGTTGCATACTACATTCCATACATATATATTGGGATGTACTAGCTCCAACTCGGTTTTACTGTGAAAACTGCAAGAACTTCAAATCGGCACTAGGAAACAGACTGAGAAACCAGAGTAAAAGTTTCCCCTGCATCCCGTTCCCTTTGTGCTAGATGAACGAAAGACTCTCCACATGCTCAGTTCTGAGAGATAAGTGTGTGTGAAAGCCGTCTTTAACCTAGCTTGTTGGGAACACAAAGTTCCTTTTCAGTTGCAAACTACACTCCTTACATATATATGGGGAGGTACTAGTTCCAAATCCGTTTTACTGTGAAAACTGCAGGAAATTCAAACCGGCACTAGGAAACAGACTGAGAAACCAGAGTAAAAGTTTCCCCTGCAACCCGTTCCATTTATGCTAAATGAACGAACGTCTTCCCACATGCTCAGTTCTGAGAGATAAGTGTGTGTGAATGCCGACTTCAACTAGCTTTTTGGGAATACAAAGTTCCTTTCTGTTGCATACTACACTCCATACATATATATAGGGAGGTACTAGCTCCAACTCGGTTTTACAGTTAAAAATGCAAGAACTTCAAAACGGCACTAGGAAACCGACTGAGATACCAGAGAAAAAGTTTCTCAAGCAACCCGTTCCCTTTGTGCTAGATGAACGAAAGTCTATCCACATGCTCATTTCTGAGAGATAATTTGTGTGTGAAAGCCGTACTTCACCTAGCTTGTTGGGAATACTAAGTTCCTTTCAGTTGCATACTACACTCCATACATATATATTGGGATGTACTAGCTCCAACTCGGTATTACAGTGAAAACTGCAAGAAATTCAAACCGGCACTAGGAAACAGACTGAGAAACCAGAGTAAAAATTTCTCCTGCAACCCGTTCCATTTGTGCTAGATGAACGAATGACTCTCCACATGCTCAGTTCTGAGAGATAAGTGTGTGTGAAAGCCGTCTTTCTACTAGCTTGTTGGGAACACAAAGTTCCTTTCCAGTTGCAAAACTACACTCCATACATATATATGGAGTGGTACAAGCTCCAAATCTGTTTCACAGTGAATTCTGCAGGAACTTCAAACCGGCACTAGGAAACAGACTGAGAATCCAGAGTAAAAGTTTCTCCTGCAACCCGTTCCCTTTGTGCTAGATGAATGAACGTCTCTCCACATGCTCAGTTCTGAGAGATAAGTGTGTTTGAAAGCCGTCTTTAACCTAGGTTGTTGGGAACACAATGTTCCTTTTCAGATGCAAACTACACTCCTTACATATATATGGGGAAGTACTAGCTCCAAATCTGTTTTACAGTGAAAACTGCAGGAACTTCAAACAGGCACTAGGAAACAGACTGAGAAACCAGAGAAAAATTTCTGCTGCAACCCGTTCACTTTGTGCTCGGTGAACGAACGTCTCTCCACATGCTCACTTCTGAGAGATCATTGTGTGTGAAAGCCGTCCTTCACCTAGCTTGTGGGGAACACAAATTTCCTTTTCAGTTGCAAACTATAATCAATACATATATATGGGGAGGTTCTAGCTCCACCTCGGTTTTACAGTGAAAACTCCAGGAACTTCAAACCGGCACTAGGAAACAGACTGAAAAACCACAGTAAAGATTCTCCTGCCAACCGTTCCCTTTGTGCTAAATGAACGAACGTCTCTCCACATGCTCTGTTCTGAGAAATAATTGTGTGAGAAAGCTGTCCTTCACCTAGCTTGTTGCGAACACAAAGTTCCTTTTCATTTGCAAACTACACTCCATACATATATATGGGGAGGTACAAGCTCCAACTCGGTTTTACAGTGAAAACTGCAGGAACTTCCAACAGGCACTAGGAAACAGACTGAGAAACCAGACAAAAATTTCTCCTGCAACCCGTTCCATTTGGTTTAGATGAACGAACGTCGCTCCACATGCTCATTTCTGAGAGATAAGTGTGTGTGAAAGCCGGCCTTCACCTAGCTTGTTGGGAACACAAAGTTCCTTTTCAGTTGCAAACAACACTATATATATATATATATGGGGATGTACTAGATCCACATCGGTTTCACAGTGAAAACTGCTGGAAATTCTAACAGGCAGTAGGAAACTGTCTGAGAAACCAGACAAAAATTTATACTGCAACCCGTTCCATTTGGTTTACATGAACGAACGTCTCTCCACATGCTCAGTTCTTAGAGATACGTGTGTGTGAATGCCGTGCTTCACCTAGCTTGTTGGGAATACAAAGTTCCTTTCAGTTGCATACTACATTCCATACATATATATTGGGATGTACTAGCTCCAACTCGGTTTTACTGTGAAAACTGCAAGAACTTCAAATCGGCACTAGGAAACAGACTGAGAAACCAGAGTAAAAGTTTCCCCTGCATCCCGTTCACTTTGTGGTAGATGAAAGAAAGACTCTCCACATGCTCAGATCTGAGAGATAAGTGTGTGTGAAAGCCGTCTTTCACCTAGCTTGTTGGGAACACAAAGTTCCTTTTCAGTTGCAAACTACACTCCTTACATATATATGGGGAGGTACTAGTTCCAAATCGGTTTTACTGTGAAAACTGCAGGAAATTCAAACCGGCACTAGGAAACAGACTGAGAAACCAGAGTAAAAGTTTCCCCTGCAAACCGTTCCTTTTATGCTAAATGAACGAACATCTCCCAACATGCTCAGTTCTGAGAGATAAGTGTGTGTGAATGCCGCCTTCAACTAGCTTGTTGGGAATACAAAGTTCCTTTCAGTTGCATACTACACTCCATACATATATATTGGGAGGTACTAGCTCCAACTCGGTTTTACAGTTAAAAAATGCAAGAACTTCAAATCGGCAGTAGGAAACCGACAGAGATACCAGAGAAAAAGTTTCTCTAGCAACCCGTTCCCTTTGTGCTAGATGAACGAAAGTCTCTCCACATGCTAATTTCTGAGAGATAATTGTGTGTGAAAGCCGTCCTTCACTAGCTTGTTGGGAATACAAAGTTCCTTTCAGTTGCATACTACACTCCATACATATATATTGGGATGTACTAGCTCCAACTCGGTTTTACAGTGAAAACTGCAAGAAATTCAAACCGGCACTAGGAAACAGACTGAGAAACCAGAGTAAAAATTTCTCCTGCAACCCGTTCCATTTGTGCTAGATGAACGAATGACTCTCCACATGCTCAGTTCTGAGAGATAAGTGTGTGTGAAAGCCGTCTTTCTACTAGCTTGTTGGGAACACAAAGTTCCTTTCCAGTTGCAAACTACACTCCATACATATATATGGGGTGGTACAAGCTCCAAATCTGTTTCACAGTGAATTCTGCAGGAACTTCAAACCGGCACTAGGAAACAGACTGAGAATCCAGAGTAATAGTTTCTCCTGCAACCCGTTCCCTTTGTGCTAGATGAATGAACGTCTCTCCGCATGCTCAGTTCTGAGAGATAAGTGTGTTTGAAAGCCGTCTTTAACCTAGCTTTTTGGGAACACAATGTTTCTTTTCAGATGCAAACTACACTCCTTACATTTATATGGGGAAGTACTAGCTCCAAATCTGTTTTACAGTGAAAACTGCAGGAACTTCAAACAGGCACTAGGAAACAGACTCAGAAACCAGAGAAAAATTTCTGCTGCAACCCGTTCACTTTGTGCTCGGTGAACGAACGTCTCTCCACATGCTCACTTCTGAGAGATCATTGTGTGTGAAAGCCGTCCTTCACCTAGCTTGTGGGGTACACAAAGTTCCTTTTCAGTTGCAAACTATAATCAATACATATATATGGGGAGGTACTAGCTCCACCTCGGTTTTACAGTGAAAACTCCAGGAACTTCAAACCGGCACTAGGAAACAGACTGAAAAACCACAGTAAAGATTCTCCTGCCAACCGTTCCCTTTGTGCTAAATGAACGAACGTCTCTCCACATGCTCTGTTCTGAGAAATAATTGTGTGAGAAAGCTGTCCTTCACCTAGCTTGTTGCGAACACAAAGTTCCTTTTCATTTGCAAACTACACTCCATACATATATATGGGGAGGTACAAGCTCCAACTCGGTTTTACAGTGAAAACTGCAGGAACTTCCAACAGGCACTAGGAAACAGACTGAGAAACCAGACAAAAATTTCTCCTGCAACCCGTTCCATTTGGTTTAGATGAACGAACGTCGCTCCACATGCTCATTTCTGAGAGATAAGTGTGTGTGAAAGCCGGCCTTCACCTAGCTTGTTGGGAACACAAAGTTCCTTTTCAGTTGCAAACAACACTATATATATATATATATGGGGATGTACTAGATCCACATCGGTTTCACAGTGAAAACTGCTGGAAATTCTAACAGGCAGTAGGAAACTGTCTGAGAAACCAGACAAAAATTTATACTGCAACCCGTTCCATTTGGTTTACATGAACGAACGTCTCTCCACATGCTCAGTTCTTAGAGATACGTGTGTGTGAATGCCGTGCTTCACCTAGCTTGTTGGGAATACAAAGTTCCTTTCAGTTGCATACTACATTCCATACATATATATTGGGACGTACTAGCTCCAACTCGGTTTTACTGTGAAAACTGCAAGAACTTCAAATCGGCACTAGGAAACAGACTGAGAAACCAGAGTAAAAGTTTCCCCTGCATCCCGTTCACTTTGTGCTAGATGAAAGAAAGACTCTCCACATGCTCAGTTCTGAGAGATAAGTGTGTGTGAAAGCCGTCTTTCACCTAGCTTGTTGGGAACACAAAGTTCCTTTTCAGTTGCAAACTACACTCCTTACATATATATGGGGAGGTACTAGTTCCAAATCGGTTTTACTGTGAAAACTGCAGGAAATTCAAACCGGCACTAGGAAACAGACTGAGAAACCAGAGTAAAAGTTTCCCCTGCAAACCGTTCCATTTATGCTAAATGAACGAACGTCTCCCAACATGCTCAGTTCTGAGAGATAAGTGTGTGTGAATGCCGCCTTCAACTAGCTTGTTGGGAATACAAAGTTCCTTTCAGTTGCATACTACACTCCATACATATATATTGGGAGGTACTAGCTCCAACTCGGTTTTACAGTTAAAAAATGCAAGAACTTCAAATCGGCACTAGGAAACCGACTGAGATACCAGAGAAAAAGTTTCTCAAGCAACCCGTTCCCTTTGTGCTAGATGAACGAAAGTCTCTCCACATGCTCATTTCTGAGAGATAATTGTGTGTGAAAGCCGTCCTTCACTAGCTTGTTGGGAATACAAAGTTCCTTTCAGTTGCATACTACACTCCATACATATATATTGGGATGTACTAGCTCCAACTCGGTATTACAGTGAAAACTGCAAGAAATTCAAACCGGCACTAGGAAACAGACTGAGAAACCAGAGTAAAAATTTCTCCTGCAACCCGTTCCATTTGTGCTAGATGAACGAAAGACTCTCCACATGCTCAGTTCTGAGAGATAAGTGTGTGTGAAAGCCGTCTTTCTACTAGCTTGTTGGGAACACAAAGTTCCTTTCCAGTTGCAAACTACACTCCATACATATATATGGGGTGGTACAAGCTCCAAATCTGTTTCACAGTGAATTCTGCAGGAACTTCAAACCGGCACTAGGAAACAGACTGAGAATCCAGAGTAAAAGTTTCTCCTGCAACCCGTTCCCTTTGTGCTAGATGAATGAACGTCTCTCCGCATGCTCAGTTCTGAGAGATAAGTGTGTTTGAAAGCCGTCTTTAACCTAGCTTGTTGGGAACACAATGTTTCTTTTCAGATGCAAACTACACTCCTTACATTTATATGGGGAAGTACTAGCTCCAAATCTGTTTTACAGTGAAAACTGCAGGAACTTCAAACAGGCACTAGGAAACAGACTGAGAAACCAGAGAAAAATTTCTGCTGCAACCCGTTCACTTTGTGCTCGGTGAACGAACGTCTCTCCACATGCTCACTTCTGAGAGATCATTGTGTGTGAAAGCCGTCTTTCACCTAGCTTGTGGGGAACACAAAGTTCCTTTTCAGTTGCAAACTATAATCAATACATATATATGGGGAGGTACTAGCTCCACCTCGGTTTTACAGTGAAAACTCCAGGAACTTCAAACCGGCACTAGGAAACAGACTGAAAAACCACAGTAAAGATTCTCCTGCCAACCGTTCCCTTTGTGCTAAATGAACGAACGTCTCTCCACATGCTCTGTTCTGAGAAATAATTGTGTGAGAAAGCTGTCCTTCACCTAGCTTGTTGCGAACACAAAGTTCCTTTTCATTTGCAAACTACACTCCATACATATATATGGGGAGGTACAAGCTCCAACTCGGTTTTACAGTGAAAACTGCAGGAACTTCCAACAGGCACTAGGAAACAGACTGAGAAACCAGACAAAAATTTCTCCTGCAACCCGTTCCATTTGGTTTAGATGAACGAACGTCGCTCCACATGCTCATTTCTGAGAGATAAGTGTGTGTGAAAGCCGGCCTTCACCTAGCTTGTTGGGAACACAAAGTTCCTTTTCAGTTGCAAACAACACTATATATATATATATATGGGGATGTACTAGATCCACATCGGTTTCACAGTGAAAACTGCTGGAAATTCTAACAGGCAGTAGGAAACTGTCTGAGAAACCAGACAAAAATTTATACTGCAACCCGTTCCATTTGGTTTACATGAACGAACGTCTCTCCACATGCTCAGTTCTTAGAGATACGTGTGTGTGAATGCCGTGCTTCACCTAGCTTGTTGGGAATACAAAGTTCCTTTCAGTTGCATACTACATTCCATACATATATATTGGGACGTACTAGCTCCAACTCGGTTTTACTGTGAAAACTGCAAGAACTTCAAATCGGCACTAGGAAACAGACTGAGAAACCAGAGTAAAAGTTTCCCCTGCATCCCGTTCACTTTGTGCTAGATGAAAGAAAGACTCTCCACATGCTCAGTTCTGAGAGATAAGTGTGTGTGAAAGCCGTCTTTCACCTAGCTTGTTGGGAACACAAAGTTCCTTTTCAGTTGCAAACTACACTCCTTACATATATATGGGGAGGTACTAGTTCCAAATCGGTTTTACTGTGAAAACTGCAGGAAATTCAAACCGGCACTAGGAAACAGACTGAGAAACCAGAGTAAAAGTTTCCCCTGCAAACCGTTCCATTTATGCTAAATGAACGAACGTCTCCCAACATGCTCAGTTCTGAGAGATAAGTGTGTGTGAATGCCGCCTTCAACTAGCTTGTTGGGAATACAAAGTTCCTTTCAGTTGCATACTACACTCCATACATATATATTGGGAGGTACTAGCTCCAACTCGGTTTTACAGTTAAAAAATGCAAGAACTTCAAATCGGCACTAGGAAACCGACTGAGATACCAGAGAAAAAGTTTCTCAAGCAACCCGTTCCCTTTGTGCTAGATGAACGAAAGTCTCTCCACATGCTCATTTCTGAGAGATAATTGTGTGTGAAAGCCGTCCTTCACTAGCTTGTTGGGAATACAAAGTTCCTTTCAGTTGCATACTACACTCCATACATATATATTGGGATGTACTAGCTCCAACTCGGTATTACAGTGAAAACTGCAAGAAATTCAAACCGGCACTAGGAAACAGACTGAGAAACCAGAGTAAAAATTTCTCCTGCAACCCGTTCCATTTGTGCTAGATGAACGAAAGACTCTCCACATGCTCAGTTCTGAGAGATAAGTGTGTGTGAAAGCCGTCTTTCTACTAGATTGTTGGGAACACAAAGTTCCTTTCCAGTTGCAAACTACACTCCATACATATATATGGGGTGGTACAAGCTCCAAATCTGTTTCACAGTGAATTCTGCAGGAACTTCAAACCGGCACTAGGAAACAGACTGAGAATCCAGAGTAAAAGTTTCTCCTGCAACCCTTTCCCTTTGTGCTAGATGAATGAACGTCTCTCCGCATGCTCAGTTCTGAGAGATAAGTGTGTTTGAAAGCCGTCTTTAACCTAGCTTGTTGGGAACACAATGTTTCTTTTCAGATGCAAACTACACTCCTTACATTTATATGGGGAAGTACTAGCTCCAAATCTGTTTTACAGTGAAAACTGCAGGAACTTCAAACAGGCACTAGGAAACAGACTGAGAAACCAGAGAAAAATTTCTGCTGCAACCGTTTCACTTTGTGCTCGGTGAACGAACGTCTCTCCACATGCTCACTTCTGAGAGATCATTGTGTGTGAAAGCCGTCCTTCACCTAGCTTGTGGGGAACACAAAGTTCCTTTTCATTTGCAAACTATAATCAATACATATATATGGGGAGGTACTAGCTCCACCTCGGTTTTACAGTGAATTCTGCAGGAACTTCAAACCGGCACTAGGAAACAGACTGAAAAACCACAGTAAAGATTCTCCTGCCAACCGTTCCCTTTGTGCTAAATGAACGAACGTCTCTCCACATGCTCTGTTCTGAGAAATAATTGTGTGAGAAAGCTGTCCTTCACCTAGCTTGTTGCGAACACAAAGTTCCTTTTCATTTGCAAACTACACTCCATACATATATATGGGGAGGTACAAGCTCCAACTCGGTTTTACAGTGAAAACTGCAGGAACTTCCAACAGGCACTAGGAAACAGACTGAGAAACCAGACAAAAATTTCTCCTGCAACCCGTTCCATTTGGTTTAGATGAACGAACGTCTCTCCACATGCTCATTTCTGAGAGATAAGTGTGTGTGAAAGCCGGCCTTCACCTAGCTTGTTGGGAACACAAAGTTCCTTTTCAGTTGCAAACAACACTATATATATATATATATGGGGATGTACTAGATCCACATCGGTTTCACAGTGAAAACTGCTGGAAATTCTAACAGGCAGTAGGAAACTGTCTGAGAAACCAGACAAAAATTTCTCCTGAAACCCGTTCCATTTGTGTTAGATGAACGAACGTCTCTCCACATGCTCAGTTCTGAGAGATAATTTTGTGTGAAAGCCGTCCTTCACATAGCTTGTTGGGAATACAAAGTTCCTTTCAGTTGCATACTACACTCCATACATATATATTGGGATATACAAGCTTCAAATCTGTTTTACAGTGAAAACTGCAGGAACTTCAAATCGGCACTAGGAAACAGACTGAGAAACCAGAGTAAAAGTTTCCCCTGCATCCCGTTCACTTTGTGCTAGATGAAAGAAAGACTCTCCACATGCTCAGATCTGAGAGATAAGTGTGTGTGAAAGCCGTCTTTAACCTAGCTTGTTGGGAACACAAAGTTCCTTTTCAGTTGCAAACTACACTCCTTACATATATATGGGGAGGTACTAGTTCCAAATCGGTTTTACTGTGAAAACTGCAGGAAATTCAAACCGGCACTAGGAAACAGACTGAGAAACCAGAGTAAAAGTTTCCCCTGCAAACCGTTCCATTTATGCTAAATGAACGAACATCTCCCAACATGCTCAGTTCTGAGAGATAAGTGTGTGTGAATGCCGCCTTCAACTAGCTTGTTGGGAATACAAAGTTCCTTTCAGTTGCATACTACACTCCATACATATATATTGGGAGGTACTAGCTCCAACTCGGTTTTACAGTTAAAAAATGCAAGAACTTCAAATCGGCACTAGGAAACCGACTGAGATACCAGAGAAAAAGTTTCTCAAGCAACCCGTTCCCTTTGTGCTAGATGAACGAAAGTCTCTCCACATGCTCATTTCTGAGAGATAATTGTGTGTGAAAGCCGTCCTTCACTAGCTTGTTGGGAATACAAAGTTCCTTTCAGTTGCATACTACACTCCATACATATATATTGGGATGTACTAGCTCCAACTCGGTATTACAGTGAAAACTGCAAGAAATTCAAACCGGCACTAGGAAACAGACTGAGAAACCAGAGTAAAAATTTCTCCTGCAACCCGTTCCATTTGTGCTAGATGAACGAATGACTCTCCACATGCTCAGTTCTGAGAGATAAGTGTGTGTGAAAGCCGTCTTTCTACTAGCTTGTTGGGAACACAAAGTTCCTTTCCAGTTGCAAACTACACTCCATACATATATATGGGGTGGTACAAGCTCCAAATCTGTTTCACAGTGAATTCTGCAGGAACTTCAAACCGGCACTAGGAAACAGAATGAGAATCCAGAGTAAAAGTTTCTCCTGCAACCCGTTCCCTTTGTGCTAGATGAATGAACGTCTCTCTGCATGCTCAGTTCTGAGAGATAAGTGTGTTTGAAAGCCGTCTTTAACCTAGCTTGTTGGGAACACAATGTTTCTTTTCAGATGCAAACTACACTCCTTACATTTATATGGGGAAGTACTAGCTCCAAATCTGTTTTACAGTGAAAACTGCAGGAACTTCAAACAGGCACTAGGAAACAGACTGAGAAACCAGAGAAAAATTTCTGCTGCAACCGGTTCACTTTGTGCTCGGTGAACGAACGTCTCTCCACATGCTCACTTCTGAGAGATCATTGTGTGTGAAAGCCGTCCTTCACCTAGCTTGTGGGGAACACAAAGTTCCTTTTCATTTGCAAACTATAATCAATACATATATATGGGGAGGTACTAGCTCCACCTCGGTTTTACAGTGAATTCTGCAGGAACTTCAAACCGGCACTAGGAAACAGACTGAAAAACCACAGTAAAGATTCTCCTGCCAACCGTTCCCTTTGTGCTAAATGAACGAACGTCTCTCCACATGCTCTGTTCTGAGAAATAATTGTGTGAGAAAGCTGTCCTTCACCTAGCTTGTTGCGAACACAAAGTTCCTTTTCATTTGCAAACTACACTCCATACATATATATGGGGAGGTACAAGCTCCAACTCGGTTTTACAGTGAAAACTGCAGGAACTTCCAACAGGCACTAGGAAACAGACTGAGAAACCAGACAAAAATTTCTCCTGCAACCCGTTCCATTTGGTTTAGATGAACGAACGTCGCTCCACATGCTCATTTCTGAGAGATAAGTGTGTGTGAAAGCCGGCCTTCACCTAGCTTGTTGGGAACACAAAGTTCCTTTTCAGTTGCAAACAACACTATATATATATATATATGGGGATGTACTAGATCCACATCGGTTTCACAGTGAAAACTGCTGGAAATTCTAACAGGCAGTAGGAAACAGACTGAGAAACCAGACAAAAATTTCTCCTGAAACCCGTTCCATTTGTGTTAGATGAACGAACGTCTCTCCACATGCTCAGTTCTGAGAGATAATTGTGTGTGAAAGCCGTCCTTCACATAGCTTGTTGGGAATACAAAGTTCCTTTCAGTTGCATACTACACTCCATACATATATATTGGGATATACTAGCTTCAAATCTGTTTTACAGTGAAAACTGCAGGAACTTCAAAACGGCCCTAGGAAACAGACTGAGAAACCAGAGAAAATGTTTCTCCTGCAACCCGTTGCATTTGTGCTAGATGAACGAACTTCTCTCCACATGCTCAGTTCTGAGAGATAAGTGTGTGTGAAGCCGTCTTTCACCTAGCTTGTTGGGAACACAAAGTTCCTTTTAAGTTGCAAACTACACTCCATACAATTATATGGGGAAGTACTTTCTCCACCTCGGTTTTAATGTGAAAACGGCAGGAACTTCAATCCTGCACTAGGAAACAGACATAGTAACCAGAGTAAAAGTTTCTCCTGCAACACGTGCCATTTGTGCTAGATGAACGAAAGTCTCTACACATGCTCATTTCTGAGAGAATAGTGTGTTTGAAAGCCGTCCTTCACCTAGCTTGTAGGGAATGCAAAGTTCCTTTAAGTTGCATACAACACTCCTTACATATATATTGGGATGTACTAGTTCCAACTCGGTTTTATAGTGAAAACTGCAAGAACTTCAAAACGGCACTAGGAAACAGACTGAGAAACCAGACAAAAATTTCACCTGCAACCCGTTTCATTTTTGTTAGATGAACGAACGTCTCTCTACATGCTCAGTTCTGAATGATACGTGTGTGTGAAAGCCGTCCTTCACCTAGCTTTTTGGGAATACAAAGTTCCTTAATTTGTGTTCTACACTCCATACATATATACTGTGATGTACTAGCTCCAAATCGGTTTTACTGTGAAAACTGCAAGAACTTCAAACCGGCACTAGGAAACAGACTGAAAATCCAGAGTAAAAGTTTCTCCTGCAACCATTTCCCTTTGTGCTAGATGAACGAAAGTCTCTCCACATGCTCAGTTCTGAGAGATAAGTGTGTGTTAAAGCCGTCTTTCACCTAGCTTGTTGGGAACACAAAGTTCCTTTTCAGTTGCAAACTACACTCCTTACATATATATGGGGAGGTACTACTTTCAAACCCGATTTACAGTGAAAACTGCAGGAAATTCAAACCGGCACTAGGAAACAGACTGAGAAACCAGAGTAAAAGTTTCCCCTGCAACCCGTTCCCTTTGTGCTAGATGAACGAACGTTTTCCACATGCTCAGTTTCTTTGAGATAAGTGTGTGTGAATGCCGCCTTCACCTAGCTTGTTGGGAATACAAAGTTCCTTTCAGTTGCATACTACACTCAATACATATATATGGGGAGGTACTAGCTCCAATTCAATTTTACAGTGAAAACTGCAGGAAATTCATACCGGCACTAGGAAACGGACTGAGAAACCATAGTAAAAGTTTCCCTTGCAACCCCTTCCCTTTGTGCTAGATGAACGAACGTCTCCCACATGCTCATTTCTGCGAGATAATTGTGTGTGAAAGCCGTCTTTCACCTAGCTTGTTGGGAACACAAAGTTCTTTTCCATTTGCAAACTACACTCCATACATATATATGGGGTGGTACTAGCTCCAAATCTGTTTTACAGTGAATTCTGCAGGAACTTCAAACCGGCACTTGGAAACACACTGAGAAACCAGAGATAAAGTTTCTCCTGCAACCCGTTCCCTTTGGCTAGATGAACGAACCTCTCTCCACATGCTCAGTTCTGAGAGAAAATTGTGTGTGAAGCCGGCCTTCACCTTGCTTGTTGGGAACACAAAGTTCCTTTTCAGTTGCAAACTAATCTCCATACATATATATGGGGATGTACTAGCTCCAAATCGGTTTTACAGTGAAAACTGCTGGAACTTCTAACAGGCATTAGGAAACAGGCTGGGAAACCATGAAAAATTTCTCCTGCAAACTGTTCAATTTGTGTTAGATGAACGAAAGTCTCTCCACATGCTCAGATCTCAGAGATAAGTGTGTGTGAAAGCCGCCTTTCACCTAGCTTGATGGGAACACAAAGTTCCTTTTCAGGTGCAAACTACACTCCATACAAATATATGCGGAAGTTATTTCTCCACCCCGGTTTTACAGTGAAAACGGCAGGATCTTCAATCCTGCACTAGGAAACAGACTTAGTAACCAGGGTAAAAGTTTCTCCTGCAACCCGTGCCATTTGTGCTACATGAACGAAAGTCTCTACACATGCTCATTTCTGAGAGAATAATGTGTTTGAAAGCCGTCCTTCACCTAGCTTGTTGGGAATACAAATTTCCTTTAAGTTGCATACAACACTCCTTACATATATATTGGGATGTACTAGCTCCAACTCGGTTTTACAGTGAAAACTGCAAGAACTTCAAAGCGGCACTAGGAAACAGACTGAGAAACCAGAGTAAAAGTTTCTCCTGCAACCCATTCCCTTTGTGCTAGATGAACGAATGTCTCTCAACCTGCTCAGTTCTGAGAGTTAAGTGTGTGTGAAATCCTCCTTTCAACTTGCTTGTTGGGAACTTAAAGTTCCTTTTCAGTTGCAAACTACACTCCTTACATATATATGGGGAGGTACTAGTTGCAAATCAGTTTTACAGTGAATACTGCTGGAACTTCTTACAGTCATTAGGAAACAGACTGATAAATCAGACAAAAATTTCTCCTGCAACCTGTTCCATTTGTGTTAGATGAACGAATGTCTCTCCACATGCTCATTTCTGAGAGATAAGTGTGTGTGAAAGCCGTCCTTCAACTAGCTTGTTGGGAACACATAGTTCCTTTCCAGTTGCAAACTACACTCCATAAATATATATGGGGTGGTACAAGCTCCAATCGGTTTTACAGTGAAAACTCAAGGAAATTCATTCTGGAACTAGGAAACAGACTGAGAAACCAGAGTAAAATTTTCTCCTGCAACCCGTTCCCTTTGAGCTAGATAAACGAACGTCTCTCCACATGCTCTGTTCTGAGAGATAATTGTGTGTGAAAGCCGTCCTTCACCTAGCTTGTTGGGATCACATAGTTCCTTTCCAGTTGCAAAATACACTCCATAAATATATATGGGGTGGTACAAGCTCCAATCGGTTTTACAGTGAAAACTGCAGGAACTTCCAACCGGCACTAGGAAACAGATTGAGAAACCAGAGTAAAAGTTTCCCCTGCAACCCGTTCCCTTTGTGCTAGATGAACGAAAGTCTCTCCACATGCTCAGTTGTGAGATATAAGTGTGTGTGAAAGCCGTCTTTCACCTAGCTTGTTGGGAAAACAATGTTCCTTTTCAGTTGCAAAATACACTCCTTACATATATATGGGGAGGTACTAGCCCCAAATCCGTTTTACTGTGAAAACTGCAGGAAATTCAACCCGGCACTAGGAAACAGACTGAGAAACCAGAGTAAAAGTTTCCCCTGCAAACCGTTCCCTTTGTGCTAAATCAACGAACGTCTCCCCACATGCTCAGTTCTGATAGATAAGTGTGTGTGAATGCCGCCTTCAACTAGATTGTTGGGAATACAAAGTTCCTTTCAGTTGCATACTACACTCCATACATATATATTGGGAGGTACTAGCTCCAACTCGGTTTACAGTGAAAAATGCAAGAACTTCAAAACGGCACTAGGAAACAGACTGAGAAACCAGAGAAAAAGTTTCTCCTGCAACACGTTCCATTTGGCTAGATGAACGGACCTCTCTCCACATGCTCAGTTCTGAGAGAAAAGTGTGTGTGAAGCCGGCCTTCACCTAGCTTGTTGGGAACACAAAGTTCCTGTTCAGTTGCATACTACACTCCATACATATATATGGGGATGTACTAGCTCCAAATCGGTTTTACAGTGAAAACTGCTGGAACTTCTAACAGGCATTAGGAAACAGACTGAGAAACCAGGAAAAATTTCTCCTGCAACCCGTTCCATTTGTGTTAGATGAACGAAAGACTCTCCACATGCTCAGATCTCAGAGATAAGTGTGTGTGAAAGCCGCCTTTCACCTAGCTTGTTGGGAACACAAAGTTCCTTTTCAGGTGCAAACTACACTCCATACAAATATATGGGGAAGTAATTTCTCCACCCCGGTTTAACAGTGAAAACGGCAGGATCTTCAATCCGGCACTAGGAAACAAACTTAGTAACCAGGGTAAAAGTTTCTCCTGCAACCCGTGCCATTTGTGCTACATGAACGAAAGTCTCTACACATGCTCATTTCTGAGAGAATAATGTGTTTGAAAGCCGTCCTTCACCTAGCTTGTTGGGAATACAAATTTCCTTTAAGTTGCATACAACACTCCTTACATATATATTGGGATGTACTAGCTCCAACTCGGTTTTACAGTGAAAACTGCAAGAACTTCAAAGCGGCACTAGGAAATAGACTGAGAAACCAGAGTAAAAGTTTCTCCTGCAACCCTTTCCCTTTGTGCTAGATAAACGAAAGTCTCTCCACATGCTCATTTCTGAGAGATAATTGTGTGTGAAAGCCGTCCTTCACTAGCTTGTTGGGAATACAAAGTTCCTTTCAGTTGCATACTACACTCCATACATATATATTGGGATGTACTAGCTCCAACTCGGTATTACAGTGAAAACTGCAAGAAATTCAAACCGGCACTAGGAAACAGACTGAGAAACCAGAGTAAAAATTTCTCCTGCAACCCGTTCCATTTGTGCTAGATGAACGAAAGACTCTCCACATGCTGAGTTCTGAGAGATAAGTGTGTGTGAAAGCCGTCTTTCTACTAGCTTGTTGGGAACACAAAGTTCCTTTCCAGTTGCAAACTACACTCCATACATATATATGGGGTGGTACAAGCTCCAAATTTGTTTCACAGTGAATTCTGCAGGAACTTCAAACCGGCACTAGGAAACAGACTGAGAATCCAGAGTAAAAGTTTCCCCTGCAAACCGTTCCCTTTGTGCTAAATCAACGAATGTCTCCCCACATGCTCAGTTCTGAGAGATAAGTGTGTGTGAATGCCGCCTTCAACTAGATTGTTGGGAATACAAAGTTCCTTTCAGTTGCATACTACACTCCATACATATATATTGGGAGGTACTAGCTCCAACTCGGTTTACAGTGAAAAATGCAAGAACTTCAAAACGGCACTAGGAAACAGACTGAGAAACTAGAGAAAAAGTTTCTCCTGCAACACGTTCCATTTGGCTAGGTGAACGAACCTCTCTCCACATGCTCAGTTCTGAGAGAAAAGTGTGTGTGAAGCCGGCCTTCACCTAGCTTGTTGGGAACACAAAGTTCCTGTTCAGTTGCATACTACACTCCATACATATATATGGGGATGTACTAGCTCCAAATCGGTTTTACAGTGAAAACTGCTGGAACTTCTAACAGGCATTAGGAAACAGACTGAGAAACCAGGAAAAATTTCTCCTGCAACCCGTTCCATTTGTGTTAGATGAACGAAAGACTCTCCACATGCTCAGATCTCAGAGATAAGTGTGTGTGAAAGCCGCCTTTCACCTAGCTTGTTGGGAACACAAAGTTCCTTTTCAGGTGCAAACTACACTCCATAAAAATATATGGGGAAGTAATTTCTCCACCCCGGTTTAACAGTGAAAACGGCAGGATCTTCAATCCGGCACTAGGAAACAAACTTAGTAACCAGTGTAAAAGTTTCTCCTGCAACCCGTGCCATTTGTGCTACATGAACGAAAGTCTCTACACATGCTCATTTCTGAGAGAATAATGTGTTTGAAAGCCGTCCTTCACCTAGCTTGTTGGGAATACAAATTTCCTTTAAGTTGCATACAACACTCCTTACATATATATTGGGATGTACTAGCTCCAACTCGGTTTTACAGTGAAAACTGCAAGAACTTCAAAGCGGCACTAGGAAATAGACTGAGAAACCAGAGTAAAAGTTTCTCCTGCAACCCTTTCCCTTTGTGCTAGATAAACGAAAGTCTCTCCACATGCTCATTTCTGAGAGATAATTGTGTGTGAAAGCCGTCCTTCACTAGCTTGTTGGGAATACAAAGTTCCTTTCAGTTGCATACTACACTCCATACATATATATTGGGATGTACTAGCTCCAACTCGGTATTACAGTGAAAACTGCAAGAAATTCAAACCGGCACTAGGAAACAGACTGAGAAACCAGAGTAAAAATTTCTCCTGCAACCCGTTCCCTTTGTGCTAGATGAACAAAAGTCTCTCCACATGCTCATTTCTGAGAGATAATTGTGTGTGAAAGCCGTCCTTCACTAGCTTGTTGGGAATACAAAGTTCCTTTCAGTTGCATACTACACTCCATACATATATATTGGGATGTACTAGCTCCAACTCGGTATTACAGTGAAAACTGCAAGAAATTCAAACCGGCACTAGGAAACAGACTGAGAAACCAGAGTAAAAATTTCTCCTGCAACCCGTTCCATTTGTGCTAGATGAACAAAAGACTCTCCACATGCTCAGTTCTGAGAGATAAGTGTGTGTGAAAGCCGTCTTTCTACTAGCTTGTTGGGAACACAAAGTTCCTTTCCAGTTGCAAACTACACTCCATACATATATATGGGGTGGTACAAGCTCCAAATTTGTTTCACAGTGAATTCTGCAGGAACTTCAAACCGGCACTAAGAAACAGACTGAGAATCCAGAGTAAAAGTTTCTCATGCAACCCGTTCCCTTTGTGCTAGATGAATGAACGTCTCTCCGCATGCTCAGTTCTGAGAGATAAGTGTGTTTGAAAGCCGTCTTTAACCTAGCTTGTTGGGAACACAATGTTTCTTTTCAGATGCAAACTACACTCCTTACATTTATATGGGGAAGTACTAGCTCCAAATCTGTTTTACAGTGAAAACTGCAGGAACTTCAAACAGGCACTAGGAAACAGACTCAGAAACCAGAGAAAAATTTCTGCTGCAACCCGTTCACTTTGTGCTCGGTGAACGAACGTCTCTCCACATGCTCACTTCTGAGAGATCATTGTGTGTGAAAGCCGTCCTTCACCTAGCTTGTGGGGAACACAAAGTTCCTTTTCAGTTACAAACTATAATCAATACATATATATGGGGAGGTACTAGCTCCACCTCGGTTTTACAGTGAAAACTCCAGGAACTTCAAACCGGCACTAGGAAACAGACTGAAAAACCACAGTAAAGATTCTCCTGCCAACCGTTCCCTTTGTGCTAAATCAACGAACGTCTCCCCACATGCTCAGTTCTGAGAGATAAGTGTGTGTGAATGCCGCCTTCAACTAGATTGTTGGGAATACAAAGTTCCTTTCAGTTGCATACTACACTCCATACATATATATTGGGAGGTACTAGCTCCAACTCGGTTTACAGTGAAAAATGCAAGAACTTCAAAACGGCACTAGGAAACAGACTGAGAAACCAGAGAAAAAGTTTCTCCTGCAACACGTTCCATTTGGCTAGATGAACGAACCTCTCTCCACATGCTCAGTTCTGAGAGAAAAGTGTGTGTGAAGCCGGCCTTCACCTAGCTTGTTGGGAACACAAAGTTCCTGTTCAGTTGCATACTACACTCCATACATATATATGGGGATGTACTAGCTCCAAATCGGTTTTACAGTGAAAACTGCTGGAACTTCTAACAGGCATTAGGAAACAGACTGAGAAACCAGGAAAAATTTCTCCTGCAACCCGTTCCATTTGTGTTAGATGAACGAAAGAATCTCCACATGCTCAGATCTCAGAGATAAGTGTGTGTGAAAGCCGCCTTTCACCTAGCTTGTTGGGAACACAAAGTTCCTTTTCAGGTGCAAACTACACTCCATACAAATATATGGGGAAGTAATTTCTCCACCCCGGTTTAACAGTGAAAACGGCAGGATCTTCAATCCGGCACTAGGAAACAAACTTAGTAACCAGGGTAAAAGTTTCTCCTGCAACCCGTGCCATTTGTGCTACATGAACGAAAGTCTCTACACATGCTCATTTCTGAGAGAATAATGTGTTTGAAAGCCGTCCTTCACCTAGCTTGTTGGGAATACAAATTTCCTTTAAGTTGCATACAACACTCCTTACATATATATTGGGATGTACTAGCTCCAACTCGGTTTTACAGTGAAAACTGCAAGAACTTCAAAGCGGCACTAGGAAATAGACTGAGAAACCAGAGTAAAAGTTTCTCCTGCAACCCTTTCCCTTTGTGCTAGATAAACGAAAGTCTCTCCACATGCTCATTTCTGAGAGATAATTGTGTGTGAAAGCCGTCCTTCACTAGCTTGTTGGGAATACAAAGTTCCTTTCAGTTGCATACTACACTCCATACATATATATTGGGATGTACTAGCTCCAACTCGGTATTACAGTGAAAACTGCAAGAAATTCAAACCGGCACTAGGAAACAGACTGAGAAACCAGAGTAAAAATTTCTCCTGCAACCCGTTCCATTTGTGCTAGATGAACGAAAGACTCTCCACATGCTGAGTTCTGAGAGATAAGTGTGTGTGAAAGCCGTCTTTCTACTAGCTTGTTGGGAACACAAAGTTCCTTTCCAGTTGCAAACTACACTCCATACATATATATGGGGTGGTACAAGCTCCAAATTTGTTTCACAGTGAATTCTGCAGGAACTTCAAACCGGCACTAGGAAACAGACTGAGAATCCAGAGTAAAAGTTTCCCCTGCAAACCGTTCCCTTTGTGCTAAATCAACGAACGTCTCCCCACATGCTCAGTTCTGAGAGATAAGTGTGTGTGAATGCCGCCTTCAACTAGATTGTTGGGAATACAAAGTTCCTTTCAGTTGCATACTACACTCCATACATATATATTGGGAGGTACTAGCTCCAACTCGGTTTACAGTGAAAAATGCAAGAACTTCAAAACGGCACTAGGAAACAGACTGAGAAACTAGAGAAAAAGTTTCTCCTGCAACACGTTCCATTTGGCTAGGTGAACGAACCTCTCTCCACATGCTCAGTTCTGAGAGAAAAGTGTGTGTGAAGCCGGCCTTCACCTAGCTTGTTGGGAACACAAAGTTCCTGTTCAGTTGCATACTACACTCCATACATATATATGGGGATGTACTAGCTCCAAATCGGTTTTACAGTGAAAACTGCTGGAACTTCTAACAGGCATTAGGAAACAGACTGAGAAACCAGGAAAATTTCTCCTGCAACCCGTTCCATTTGTGTTAGATGAACGAAAGACTCTCCACATGCTCAGATCTCAGAGATAAGTGTGTGTGAAAGCCGCCTTTCACCTAGCTTGTTGGGAACACAAAGTTCCTTTTCAGGTGCAAACTACACTCCATACAAATATATGGGGAAGTAATTTCTCCACCCCGGTTTAACAGTGAAAACGGCAGGATCTTCAATCCGGCACTAGGAAACAAACTTAGTAACCAGGGTAAAAGTTTCTCCTGCAACCCGTGCCATTTGTGCTACATGAACGAAAGTCTCTACACATGCTCATTTCTGAGAGAATAATGTGTTTGAAAGCCGTCCTTCACCTAGCTTGTTGGGAATACAAATTTCCTTTAAGTTGCATACAACACTCCTTACATATATATTGGGATGTACTAGCTCCAACTCGGTTTTACAGTGAAAACTGCAAGAACTTCAAAGCGGCACTAGGAAATAGACTGAGAAACCAGAGTAAAAGTTTCTCCTGCAACCCTTTCCCTTTGTGCTAGATAAACGAAAGTCTCTCCACATGCTCATTTCTGAGAGATAATTGTGTGTGAAAGCCGTCCTTCACTAGCTTGTTGGGAATACAAAGTTCCTTTCAGTTGCATACTACACTCCATACATATATATTGGGATGTACTAGCTCCAACTCGGTATTACAGTGAAAACTGCAAGAAATTCAAACCGGCACTAGGAAACAGACTGAGAAACCAGAGTAAAAATTTCTCCTGCAACCCGTTCCCTTTGTGCTAGATGAACAAAAGTCTCTCCACATGCTCATTTCTGAGAGATAATTGTGTGTGAAAGCCGTCCTTCACTAGCTTGTTGGGAATACAAAGTTCCTTTCAGTTGCATACTACACTCCATACATATATATTGGGATGTACTAGCTCCAACTCGGTATTACAGTGAAAACTGCAAGAAATTCAAACCGGCACTAGGAAACAGACTGAGAAACCAGAGTAAAAATTTCTCCTGCAACCCGTTCCATTTGTGCTAGATGAACAAAAGACTCTCCACATGCTCAGTTCTGAGAGATAAGTGTGTGTGAAAGCCGTCTTTCTACTAGCTTGTTGGGAACACAAAGTTCCTTTCCAGTTGCAAACTACACTCCATACATATATATGGGGTGGTACAAGCTCCAAATTTGTTTCACAGTGAATTCTGCAGGAACTTCAAACCGGCACTAAGAAACAGACTGAGAATCCAGAGTAAAAGTTTCTCATGCAACCCGTTCCCTTTGTGCTAGATGAATGAACGTCTCTCCGCATGCTCAGTTCTGAGAGATAAGTGTGTTTGAAAGCCGTCTTTAACCTAGCTTGTTGGGAACACAATGTTTCTTTTCAGATGCAAACTACACTCCTTACATTTATATGGGGAAGTACTAGCTCCAAATCTGTTTTACAGTGAAAACTGCAGGAACTTCAAACAGGCACTAGGAAACAGACTGAGAAACCAGAGAAAAATTTCTGCTGCAACCCGTTCGCTTTGTGCTCGGTGAACGAACGTCTCTCCACATGCTCACTTCTGAGAGATCATTGTGTGTGAAAGCCGTCCTTCACCTAGCTTGTGGGGAACACAAAGTTCCTTTTCAGTTGCAAACTATAATCAATACATATATATGGGGAGGTACTAGCTCCACCTCGGTTTTACAGTGAAAACTCCAGGAACTTCAAACCGGCACTAGGAAACAGACTGAAAAACCACAGTAAAGATTCTCCTGCCAACCGTTCCCTTTGTGCTAAATGAACGAACGTCTCTCCACATGCTCTGTTCTGAGAAATAATTGTGTGAGAAAGCTGTCCTTCACCTAGCTTGTTGCGAACACAAAGTTCCTTTCCATTTGCAAACTACACTCCATACATATATATGGGGAGGTACAAGCTCCAACTCGGTTTTACAGTGAAAACTGCAGGAACTTCCAACAGGCACTAGGAAACAGACTGAGAAACCAGACAAAAATTTCTCCTGCAACCCGTTCCATTTGGTTTAGATGAACGAACGTCGCTCCACATGCTCATTTCTGAGAGATAAGTGTGTGTGAAAGCCGGCCTTCACCTAGCTTGTTGGGAACACAAAGTTCCTTTTCAGTTGCAAACAACACTATATATATATATATATGGGGATGTACTAGATCCACATCGGTTTCACAGTGAAAACTGCTGGAAATTCTAACAGGCAGTAGGAAACAGACTGAGAAACCAGACAAAAATTTCTCCTGAAACCCGTTCCATTTGTGTTAGATGAACGAACGTCTCTCCACATGCTCAGTTCTGAGAGATAATTGTGTGTGAAAGCCGTCCTTCACATAGCTTGTTGGGAATACAAAGTTCCTTTCAGTTGCATACTACACTCCATACATATATATTGGGATATACTAGCTTCAAATCTGTTTTACAGTGAAAACTGCAGGAACTTCAAAACGGCCCTAGGAAACAGACTGAGAAACCAGAGAAAATGTTTCTCCTGCAACCCGTTGCATTTGTGCTAGATGAACGAACTTCTCTCCACATGCTCAGTTCTGAGAGATAAGTGTGTGTGAAGCCGTCTTTCACCTAGCTTGTTGGGAACACAAAGTTCCTTTTAAGTTGCAAACTACACTCCATACAATTATATGGGGAAGTACTTTCTCCACCTCGGTTTTACTGTGAAAACGGCAGGAACTTCAATCCTGCACTAGGAAACAGACATAGTAACCAGAGTAAAAGTTTCTCCTGCAACACGTGCCATTTGTGCTAGATGAACGAAAGTCTCTACACATGCTCATTTCTGAGAGAATAGTGTGTTTGAAAGCCGTCCTTCACCTAGCTTGTAGGGAATTCAAAGTTCCTTTAAGTTGCATACAACACTCCTTACATATATATTGGGATGTACTAGTTCCAACTCGGTTTTATAGTGAAAACTGCAAGAACTTCAAAACGGCACTAGGAAACAGACTGAGAAACCAGACAAAAATTTCACCTGCAACCCGTTTCATTTTTGTTAGATGAACGAACGTCTCTCTACATGCTCAGTTCTGAATGATACGTGTGTGTGAAAGCCGTCCTTCACCTAGCTTTTTGGGAATACAAAGTTCCTTAATTTGTGTTCTACACTCCATACATATATACTGTGATGTACTAGCTCCAAATCGGTTTTACTGTGAAAACTGCAAGAACTTCAAACCGGCACTAGGAAACAGACTGAAAATCCAGAGTAAAAGTTTCTCCTGCAACCATTTCCCTTTGTGCTAGATGAACGAAAGTCTCTCCACATGCTCAGTTCTGAGAGATAAGTGTGTGTTAAAGCCGTCTTTCACCTAGCTTGTTGGGAACACAAAGTTCCTTTTCAGTTGCAAACTACACTCCTTACATATATATGGGGAGGTACTACTTTCAAATCCGTTTTACAGTGAAAACTGCAGGAAATTCAAACCGGCACTAGGAAACAGACTGAGAAACCAGAGATAAAGTTTCTCCTGCAACCCGTTCCCTTTGGCTAGATGAACGAACCTCTCTCCACATGCTCAGTTCTGAGAGAAAAGTGTGTGTGAAGCCGGCCTTCACCTAGCTTGTTGGGAACACAAAGTTCCTTTTCAGTTGCAAACTACTCTCCATACATATATATGGGGATGTACTAGCTCCAAATCGGTTTTACAGTGAAAACTGCTGGAACTTCTAACAGGCATTAGGAAACAGGCTGAGAAACCATGAAAAATTTCTCCTGCAACCCGTTCAATTTGTGTTAGATGAACGAAAGTCTCTCCACATGCTCAGATCTCAGAGATAATTGTGTGTGAAAGCCGCCTTTCACCTAGCTTGTTGGGAACACAAAGTTCATTTTCAGGTGCAAACTGCACTCCATACAAATATATGCGGAAGTAATTTCTCCACCCCGGTTTTACAGTGAAAACGGCAGGATCTTCAATCCTGCACTAGGAAACAGACTTAGTAACCAGGGTAAAAGTTTCTCCTGCAACCCGTGCCATTTGTGCTACATGAACGAAAGTCTCTACACATGCTCATTTCTGAGAGAATAATGTGTTTGAAAGCCGTCCTTCACCTAGCTTGTTGGGAATACAAATTTCCTTTAAGTTGCATACAACACTCCTTACATATATATTGGGATGTACTAGCTCCAACTCGGTTTTACAGTGAAAACTGCAAGAACTTCAAAGCGGCACTAGGAAACAGACTGAGAAACCAGAGTAAAAGTTTCTCCTGCAACCCATTCCCTTTGTGCTAGATGAACGAACGTCTCTCAACCTGCTCAGTTCTGAGAGTTAAGTGTGTGTGAAATCCTCCTTTCACCTTGCTTTTTGGGAACTTAAAGTTCCTTTTCAGTTGCAAACTACACTCCTTACATATATATGGGGAGGTACTAGTTGCAAATCAGTTTTACAGTGAAAACTGCTGGAACTTCTTACAGTCATTAGGAAACAGACTGATAAATCAGACAAAAATTTCTCCTGCAACCTGTTCCATTTGTGTTAGATGAACGAATGTCTCTCCACATGCTCATTTCTGAGAGATAAGTGTGTGTGAAAGCCGTCCTTCAACTAGCTTGTTGGGAACACATAGTTCCTTTCCAGTTGCAAACTACACTCCATAAATATATATGGGGTGGTACAAGCTCCAATCGTTTTTACAGTGAAAACTCAAGGAAATTCATTCTGGAACTAGGAAACAGACTGAGAAACCAGAGTAAAATTTTCTCCTGCAACCCGTTCCCTTTGAGCTAGATAAACGAACGTCTCTCCACATGCTCTGTTCTGAGAGATAATTGTGTGAGAAAGCCGTCCTTCACCTAGTTTGTTGGGATCACATAGTTCCTTTCCAGTTGCAAACTACACTCCATAAATATATATGGGGTGGTACAAGCTCCAATCGGTTTTACAGTGAAAACTGCAGGAACTTCCAACCGGCACTAGGAAACAGATTGAGAAACCAGAGTAAAAGATTCCCCTGCAACCCGTTCCCTTTGTGCTAGATGAACGAAAGTCTCTCCACATGCTCAGTTGTGAGATATAAGTGTGTGTGAAAGCCGTCTTTCACCTAGCTTGTTGGGAAAACAATGTTCCTTTTCAGTTGCAAAATACACTCCTTACATATATATGGGGAGGTACTAGCTCCAAATCCGTTTTACTGTGAAAACTGCAGGAAATTCAACCCGGCACTAGGAAACAGACTGAGAAACCAGAGTAAAAGTTTCCCCTGCAACCCGTTCCCTTTGTGCTAAATCAACGAACGTCTCCCCACATGCTCAGTTCTGAGAGATAAGTGTGTGTGAATGCCGCCTTCAACTAGGTTGTTGGGAATACAAAGTTCCTTTCAGTTGCATACTACACTCCATACATATATATTGGGAGGTACTAGCTCCAACTCGGTTTACAGTGAAAAATGCAAGAACTTCAAAACGGCACTAGGAAACAGACTGAGAAACCAGAGAAAAAGTTTCTCCTGCAACCCGTTCCATTTGGCTAGATGAACGAACCTCTCTCCACATGCTCAGTTCTGAGAGAAAAGTGTGTGTGAAGCCGGCCTTCACCTAGCTTGTTGGGAACACAAAGTTCCTGTTCAGTTGCATACTACACTCCATACATATATATGGGGATGTACTAGCTCCAAATCGGTTTTACAGTGAAAACTGCTGGAACTTCTAACAGGCATTAGGAAACAGACTGAGAAACCAGGAAAAATTTCTCCTGCAACCCGTTCCATTTGTGTTAGATGAACGAAAGACTCTCCACATGCTCAGATCTCAGAGATAAGTGTGTGTGAAAGCCGCCTTTCACCTAGCTTGTTGGGAACACAAAGTTCCTTTTCAGGTGCAAACTACACTCCATACAATATATGGGGAAGTAATTTCTCCACCCCGGTTTAACAGTGAAAACGGCAGGATCTTCAATCCGGCACTAGGAAACAAACTTAGTAACCAGGGTAAAAGTTTCTCCTGCAACCCGTGCCATTTGTGCTACATGAACGAAAGTCTCTACACATGCTCATTTCTGAGAGAATAATGTGTTTGAAAGCCGTCCTTCACCTAGCTTGTTGGGAATACAAATTTCCTTTAAGTTGCATACAACACTCCTTACATATATATTGGGATGTACTAGCTCCAACTCGGTTTTACAGTGAAAACTGCAAGAACTTCAAAGCGGCACTAGGAAACAGACTGAGAAACCAGAGTAAAAGTTTCTCCTGCAACCCATTCCCTGTGTGCTAGATGAACGAACGTCTCTCAACCTGCTCAGTTCTGAGAGTTAAGTGTGTGTGAAATCCGCCTTTCACCTTGCTTGTTGAGAACACAAAGTTCCTTTTCAGTTGCAAACTACACTCCTTACATATATATGGGGAGGTACTAGTTGCAAATCAGTTTTACAGTAAAAACTGCTGGAACTTCTTACAGTCATTAGGAAACAGACTGAGAAATCAGACAAAAATTTCTCCTGCAACCTGTTCCGTTTGTGTTAGATGAACGAATGTCTCTCCACATGCTCATTTCTGAGAGATAAATGTGTGTGAAGCCGTCCTTCAACTAGCTTGTTGGGAACACATAGTTCCTTTCCAGTTGCAAACTACACTCCATAAATATATATGGGGTGGTACAAGCTCCAATCGTTTTTACAGTGAAAACTCCAGGAAATTCATTCCGGAACTAGGAAATAGACTGAGAAACCAGAGTAAAATTTTCTCCTGCAACCCGTTCCCTTTGAACTAGATAAACGAACGTCTCTCCACATGCTCTGTTCTGAGAGATAATTGTGTGTGAATGCCGTCCTTCACCTAGCTTGTTGGGATCACATAGTTCCTTTCCAGTTGCAAACTACACTCCATAAATATATATGGGGTGTTACAAGCTCCAATCGGTTTTACAGTGAAAACTGCAGGAACTTCCAACCGGCACTAGGAAACAGATTGAGAAACCAGAGTAAAAGTTTCCCCTGCAAACCGTTCCCTTTGTGCTAGATGAACGAAAGTCTCTCCACATGCTCAGTTGTGAGATATAAGTGTGTGTGAAAGCCGTCTTTCACCTAGCTTGTTGGGAAAACAATGTTCCTTTTCAGTTGCAAAATACACTCCTTACATATATATGGGGAGGTACTAGCTCCAAATCCGTTTTACTGTGAAAACTGCAGGAAATTCAAACCGGCACTAGGAAACAGACTGAGAAACCAGAGTAAAAGTTTCCCCTGCAACCCGTTCCCTTTGTGCTAAATGAACGAACGTCTCACCACATGCTCAGTTCTGAGAGATAAGTGTGTGTGAATGCCGCCTTCAACTAGCTTGTTGGGAATACAAAGTTCCTTTCAGTTGCATACTACACTCCATACATATATATTGGGAGGTACTAGCTCCAACTCGGTTTTACAGTGAAAAATCCAAGAACTTCAAAACGGCACTAGGAAACAGACTGAGAAACCAGAGAAATAGTTTCTCAAGCAACCCGTTCCCTTTGTGCTAGATGAACGAAAGTGTCTCCACATGCTCATTTCTGAGAGATAATTGTGTGTGAAAGCCGTCCTTCACCTAGCTTGTTGGGAATACAAAGTAACTTTCAGTTGCATACTACACTCCATACATATATATTGGGATGTACAAGCTCCAACTCGGTATTACAGTGAATACTGCAAGAACTTCAAACCGTCACTAGGAAACAGACTGAGAAACCAGATTAAAAATTTCTCCTGCAACCCGTTCCATTTGTGCTAGATGAACGAAAGACTCTCCACATGCTCTGTTCTGAGAGATAAGTGTGTGTGAAAGCCGTTCTTCAACTAGCTTTTTGGGAACACAAAGTTCCTTTCCAGTTGCAAACTACACTCCATACATATATATGGGGTGGTACTAGCTCCAAATCTGTTTTACAGTGAATTCTGCAGGAACATCAAACCGGCACTAGTAAACAGACTGAGAATCCAGAGTAAAAGTTTCTCCTGCAACCCGTTCCCTTTGGCTAGATGAACGAACCTCTCTCCACATGCTCAGTTGTGAGAGAAAAGTGTATGTTAAGCCGGCCTTCACCTAGCTTGTTGGGAACACAAAGTTACTTTTCAGTTGCAATCTACACTCCATACATATATATGGGGATGTAGTAGTTCCAAATCGGTTTTACAGTTAAAAATGCTGGAACTACTAACAGGCATTAGGAAACAGACTGAGAAAACAAAAAAAAATTTCTCCTGCAACACGTTCCATTTGTGTTAGATGAACGAACGTCTCTCCACATGCTCAATTCTGAGAGATACTTGTGTGTGAAAGCCGTCCTTCACATAGCTTGTTGGGAATACAAAGTTCCTTTCAGTTGCGTACTACAATCCATACATATATATTGGGATATACTAGCACCAAATCGGTTTTACTGTTAAAACTGCAAGAACTTCAAACCGGCACTAGGAAACTGATTTAGAAACCAGAGTAAAAGTTTCTCCTGCAACCCGTGCATTTTGTGCTAGATGAACGAATGTCTCAACACATGCTCATTTCTGAGAGAATAGTGTGTTTGAAAGCCGTCCTTCACCTAGCTTGTTGGAAATACAAAGTTCCTTTAAGTTGCATACAACACTCCTTACATATATATTGGGATGTACTATCTCCAACTCGGTTTTACAGTGAAAACTGCAAGAACTTCAAACCGGAACTAGGAAACAGACTGAGAAACCAGAGTAAAAGTTTCTCCTGCAACCCGTTCCCTTTGTGCTATATGAACAAACGTCTCTCCACATGCTCAGTTCTGAGCGATAATTTTGTGTGAAAGCCGTCTTTCACCTAGCTTGTTGGGAACACAAAGTTCCTTTTCAGTTGCAAACTACACTCCTTACATATATATGGGGAGGTAGTAGCTCCAAATCTGTTTTACAGTGAAAACTGCAGAAAGTTCAAACCGGCAATAGGAAACAGACTGAGGAACCAGAGTAAAAGTTTCTCCTGCAAACCTTTCCCTTTGTGCTAGATAAACGAACTTCTCTCCACATGCTCAGATCTGAGAGATAATTGTGTGTGAAAGCCTTCCTTCACCTAGCTTGTTGGGAATACAAAGTTCCTTTCAGTGGCATACTACACTCCATACATATATATTGGTATGTACTAGCTTCAACTCGGTTTTACAGTGAAAACTGCTGGAACTTCTAACAGGCATTAGGAAACAGACTGAGAAATCAGACAATAATTTCTCCTGCAACCCGTTCCATTTGTGTTAGATGAACGAATGTCTCTCGACATGCTCATTTCTGAGAGATAAGTGTGTGTGAAAGCCGTCCTTCAACTAGCTTGTTGGGAACACATAGTTCCTTTCCAGTTGCAAACTACAATCCATACATATATAAGGTGTGGTACAAGCTCCAATCGGTTTTACAGTGAAAACTCCAGGAAATTCATTCCGGAACTAGGAAACAGACTGAGAAACCACAGTAAAATATTCTCTTGCAACCCGTTCCCTTTGTGCTAAATGAAAGAACGTCTCTCCACATGCTCTGTTCTGAGAGATAAATGTGTGAGAAAGCCGCACTTCACCAAGCTTTTAGGGAACACAAAGTTCCATTCAACTTGCAAACTACAATCCATACATATATATGTGGAAGTACTAGCCCCAAATCTGTTTTACAGTGAAAACTGCAGGAACTTCACAACGGCACAAGCAGACAGACCTAGAAACCAGAGTAAAATTTTCTCCTGCAACTCGTTCCTTTTCTGTTAGATGAACGAATGTCTCTCCAAATGCTCATTTCTGAGAGATAAGTGTGTGTGAATGCCGTCCTTCACCTAGCTTGTTGGGAATACAAAGTTCATTTTCAGATGCAAACTACACTCCATACAAATATATGGGGAAGTATTTTCTCCAACTCGGTTTTACAGTGAAAACTGCAGGAACTTCAATCCGGCACAAGGAAACAGACTGAGAAACCAGAGTAAAAGTTTCTCCTGCAACCCGTGCCATTTGTGCTAGATGAACGAAAGTATCTCCACATGCTCATTTCTGAGAGAATAGTGTGTTTGAAAGCCGTCGTTAACCTAGCTTGTTGGGAATACAAAGTTCCTTTATGTTGCATACTACACTCCATATATATATATTGGGATTTACTAGCTGCAATACTGTTTTATAGTGAAAACTGCAAGAAATTCAAACCGGCACTAGGAAACAGACTGAGAAACCAGAGTAAAATTTTCTCCTGCAACCCGTTCCCTTTGTGCTAGATGAACGAACGTCTCTCCACCTGCTCAGTTCTAAGAGATAAGTGTGTGTGAAATCCGTCTTTCACCTTGCTTGTTGGGACACAAAGTTCCTTTTCAGTTGCAAACTACACTCCTTACATATATATGGGGAGGTACTATTTGCAAATCCGTTTTACACTGAAAACTGCAGGAACTTCAAACCGGCACTAGGAAACAGACTGAGAAACCAGAGTAAAAGTTTCTCCTGCATTCCGTTCTCTTTGTGCTAGATGAACAAACGTCTCTCCACATGCTCAGTTCTGAGAGATAATTGTGTGTGAAAGCCGTCTTTCACCTAGCTTGTTGGGAACACAAAGTTCCTTTTCAGTTGCAAACTACACTCCTTACATATATATGGGGAGGTACTAGCTCCAACTTTGTTTTACAGTGAAAACTGCAGGAACTTCAAACCGGCAATAAGAAACAGACTGAGAAACCAGAGTAAAAGTTTCCCCTGAAAACCTTTCCCTTTGTGCTAGATAAACGAACGTCTCTCCACATGCTCAGTTCTGAGAGATAATTGTGTGTGAAAGCCGTCCTTCACCTAGCTTGTTGGGAATACAAAGTTCCTTTCAGTGGCATACTACACTCCATACATATATATTGGTATGTACTAGCTCCAACTCGGTTTTACAGTGAAAACTGCAAGAACTTCAAACCAGAACTAGGAAACAGACTGAGAAACCAGAGAAAAATTTCTCCTGCAAACCGTTCCCTTTGTGCTAGATGAACGAACGTCTCCCCACATGCTCAGTTGTGAGATATAAGTGTGTGTGAAAGCCGTCTTTCACCTAGCTTGTTGGGAAAACAATGTTCCTTTTCAGTTGCAAAATACACTCCTTACATATATATGGGGAGGTACTAGCTCCAAATCCGTTTTACTGTGAAAACTGCAGGAAATTCAACCCGGCACTAGGAAACAGACTGAGAAACCAGAGTAAAAGTTTCCCCTGCAACCCGTTCCCTTTGTGCTAAATCAACGAACGTCTCCCCACATGCTCAGTTCTGAGAGATAAGTGTGTGTGAATGCCGCCTTCAACTAGATTGTTGGGAATACAAAGTTCCTTTCAGTTGCATACTACACTCCATACATATATATTGGGAGGTACTAGCTCCAACTCGGTTTACAGTGAAAAATGCAAGAACTTCAAAACGGCACTAGGAAACAGACTGAGAAACCAGAGAAAAAGTTTCTCCTGCAACCCGTTCCATTTGGCTAGATGAACGAACCTCTCTCCACATGCTCAGTTCTGAGAGAAAAGTGTGTGTGAAGCCGGCCTTCACCTAGCTTGTTGGGAACACAAAGTTCCTGTTCAGTTGCATACTACACTCCATACATATATATGGGGATGTACTAGCTCCAAATCGGTTTTACAGTGAAAACTGCTGGAACTTCTAACAGGCATTAGGAAACAGACTGAGAAACCAGGAAAAATTTCTCCTGCAACCCGTTCCATTTGTGTTAGATGAACGAAAGACTCTCCACATGCTCAGATCTCAGAGATAAGTGTGTGTGAAAGCCGCCTTTCACCTAGCTTGTTGGGAACACAAAGTTCCTTTTCAGGTGCAAACTACACTCCATACAAATATATGGGGAAGTAATTTCTCCACCCCGGTTTAACAGTGAAAACGGCAGGATCTTCAATCCGGCACTAGGAAACAAACTTAGTAACCAGGGTAAAAGTTTCTCCTGCAACCCGTGCCATTTGTGCTACATGAACGAAAGTCTCTACACATGCTCATTTCTGAGAGAATAATGTGTTTGAAAGCCGTCCTTCACCTAGCTTGTTGGGAATACAAATTTCCTTTAAGTTGCATACAACACTCCTTACATATATATTGGGATGTACTAGCTCCAACTCGGTTTTACAGTGAAAACTGCAAGAACTTCAAAGCGGCACTAGGAAACAGACTGAGAAACCAGAGTAAAAGTTTCTCCTGCAACCCATTCCCTTTGTGCTAGATGAACGAACGTCTCTCAACCTGCTCAGTTCTGAGAGTTAAGTGTGTGTGAAATCCGCCTTTCACCTTGCTTGTTGAGAACACAAAGTTCCTTTTCAGTTGCAAACTACACTCCTTACATATATATGGGGAGGTACTAGTTGCAAATCAGTTTTACAGTAAAAACTGCTGGAACTTCTTACAGTCATTAGGAAACAGACTGAGAAATCAGACAAAAATTTCTCCTGCAACCTGTTCCATTTGTGTTAGATGAACGAATGTCTCTCCACATGCTCATTTCTGAGAGATAAGTGTGTGTGAAGCCGTCCTTCAACTAGCTTGTTGGGAACACATAGTTCCTTTCCAGTTGCAAACTACACTCCATAAATATATATGGGGTGGTACAAGCTCCAATCGTTTTTACAGTGAAAACTCCAGGAAATTCATTCCGGAACTAGGAAATAGACTGAGAAACCAGAGTAAAATTTTCTCCTGCAACCCGTTCCCTTTGAACTAGATAAACGAACGTCTCTCCACATGCTCTGTTCTGAGAGATAATTGTGTGTGAATGCCGTCCTTCACCTAGCTTGTTGGGATCACATAGTTCCTTTCCAGTTGCAAACTACACTCCATAAATATATATGGGGTGTTACAAGCTCCAATCGGTTTTACAGTGAAAACTGCAGGAACTTCCAACCGGCACTAGGAAACAGATTGAGAAACCAGAGTAAAAGTTTCCCCTGCAAACCGTTCCCTTTGTGCTAGATGAACGAAAGTCTCTCCACATGCTCAGTTGTGAGATATAAGTGTGTGTGAAAGCCGTCATTCACCTAGCTTGTTGGGAAAACAATGTTCCTTTTCAGTTGCAAAATACACTCCTTACATATATATGGGGAGGTACTAGCTCCAAATCCGTTTTACTGTGAAAACTGCAGGAAATTCAAACCGGCACTAGGAAACAGACTGAGAAACCAGAGTAAAAGTTTCCCCTGCAACCCGTTCCCTTTGTGCTAAATGAACGAACGTCTCACCACATGCTCAGTTCTGAGAGATAAGTGTGTGTGAATGCCGCCTTCAACTAGCTTGTTGGGAATACAAAGTTCCTTTCAGTTGCATACTACACTCCATACATATATATTGGGAGGTACTAGCTCCAACTCGGTTTTACAGTGAAAAATCCAAGAACTTCAAAACGGCACTAGGAAACAGACTGAGAAACCAGAGAAATAGTTTCTCAAGCAACCCGTTCCCTTTGTGCTAGATGAACGAAAGTGTCTCCACATGCTCATTTCTGAGAGATAATTGTGTGTGAAAGCCGTCCTTCACCTAGCTTGTTGGGAATACAAAGTAACTTTCAGTTGCATACTACACTCCATACATATATATTGGGATGTACAAGCTCCAACTCGGTATTACAGTGAATACTGCAAGAACTTCAAACCGTCACTAGGAAACAGACTGAGAAACCAGATTAAAAATTTCTCCTGCAACCCGTTCCATTTGTGCTAGATGAACGAAAGACTCTCCACATGCTCTGTTCTGAGAGATAAGTGTGTGTGAAAGCCGTTCTTCAACTAGCTTTTTGGGAACACAAAGTTCCTTTCCAGTTGCAAACTACACTCCATACATATATATGGGGTGGTACTAGCTCCAAATCTGTTTTACAGTGAATTCTGCAGGAACATCAAACCGGCACTAGTAAACAGACTGAGAATCCAGAGTAAAAGTTTCTCCTGCAACCCGTTCCATTTGTGCTAGATGAATGAACGTCTCTCCACATGCTCAGTTCTGAGAGATAAGTGTGTTTGAAAGCCGTCTTTAACCTAGCTTGTTGGGAACACAAAGTTCCTTTTCAGTTGCAAACAACACTTTATATATATATATATGGGGATGTACTAGATCCACATCGGTTTCACAGTGAAAACTGCTGGAAATTCAACAGGCAGTAGGAAACAGACTGAAAAACCAGACAAAAATTTCCCCTGCAACCCGTTCCCTTTGAGCTACATGAACGAACGTCTCTCCACATGCTCAGTTCTCAGAGATACGTGTGTGTGAAAGCCGCCTTTCAGCTAGCTTGTTGGGAACACAAAGTTTCTTTTCAGTTGCAAACTACACTCCATACAAATATATGGGGAAATAATTTCTCCACCCCGGTTTTACAGTGAAAACGGCAGGAACTTAATCCTGCACTAGGAAACAGACTTAGTAACCAGGGTAAAAGTTTCTCCTGCAATCCGTGCCATTTGTGCTAGATGAACGAAAGTCTCTACACATGCTCATTTCTGAGAGAATAGTGTGTTTGAAAGCCGTCCTTCACCTAGCTTGTTGGGAATACAAATTTCCTTTAAGTTGCATACTACATTCCATACATATATATTGGGATGTATAAGCTCCAACTCGGTTTTACAGTGAAAACTGCAGGAACTTCAAACCGGCACTAGGAAACAGACTGAGAAACCAGAGTAAAAGTTTCTCCTGCAACCCATTCCCTTTGAGCTAGATGAACGAAAGTCTCTCCACATGCTCAGTTCTGAGAGATAAGTGTGTGTTAAAGCCGTCTTTCACCTAGCTTGTTGGGAACACAAAGTTCCTTTTCAGTTGCAAACTACACTCCATACAAATATATGGGGAGGTACTAGTTGCAAAACCGTTTTACAGTGAAAACTGCAGGAACTTCAAACCGGCACTATGAAACAGACTGAGAAACCAGAGTAAAAGTTTCTCCTGCATCCCGTTCTCTTTGTGCTAGATGAACGAACGTTTCTCCACATGCTCACTTCTGAGAGATAATTGTGTGTGAAAGCCGTCTTTCACCTAGCTTGTTGGGAACACAAAGTTCCTTTTCAGTTGCAAACTACACTCCTTACATATATATGGGGAGGTACTAGCTCCAACTCTGTTTTACAGTGAAAACTGCAGAAAGTTCAAACCGGCAATAGGAAACAGACTGAGAAACCAGAGTAAAAGTTTCTCTTGCAAACCTTTCCCTTTGAGCTAGATAAACGAACGTCTCTCCACATGCTCAGTTCTGAAAGATAATTATGTGTGAAAGCCGTCCTTCACCTAGCTTGTTGGGAATACAAAGTTCCTTTCAGTGGCATACTACACTCCATACATATATATTGGTATGTACTAGCTCCAACTCGGTTTTACAGTGAAAACTGCAGGAACTTCAAACCGGCACTATGAAACAGACTGAGAAACCAGAGTAAAAGTTTCTCCTGCATCCCGATCTCTTTGTGCTAGATGAACGAACGTCTCTCCACATGCTCAGTTCTGAGAGAAAATTGTGTGTGAAAGCCGTCTTTCACCTAGCTTGTTGGGAACACAAAGTTCCTTTTCAGTTGCAAACTACACTCCTTACATATATATGGGGAGGTACTAGCTCCAACTCTGTTTTACAGTGAAAACTGCAGAAAGTTCAAACCGGCAATAGGAAACAGACTGAGAAACCAGAGTAAAAGTTTCTCCTGCAAACCTTTCCCTTTGTGCTAGATAAACGAACGTCTGTCCACATGCTCAGTTCTGAGAGATAATTGTGTGTGAAAGCCGTCCTTCACCTAGCTTGTTGGGAACACAAAGTTCCTTTTAAGTTGCAAACTACACTCCATACAATTATATGGGGAAGTACTTTCTCCACCTCGGTTTTACTGTGAAAACGGCAGGAACTTCAATCCTGCACTAGGAAACAGACATAGTAACCAGAGTAAAAGTTTCTCCTGCAACACGTGCCATTTGTGCTAGATGAACGAAAGTCTCTACACATGCTCATTTCTGAGAGAATAGTGTGTTTGAAAGCCGTCCTTCACCTAGCTTGTAGGGAATGCAAAGTTCCTTTAAGTTGCATACAACACTCCTTACATATATATTGGGATGTACTAGTTCCAACTCGGTTTTATAGTGAAAACTGCAAGAACTTCAAAACGGCACTAGGAAACAGACTGAGAAACCAGACAAAAATTTCACCTGCAACCCGTTTCATTTTTGTTAGATGAACGAACGTCTCTCTACATGCTCAGTTCTGAATGATACGTGTGTGTGAAAGCCGTCCTTCACCTAGCTTTTTGGGAATACAAAGTTCCTTAATTTGTGTTCTACACTCCATACATATATACTGTGATGTACTAGCTCCAAATCGGTTTTACTGTGAAAACTGCAAGAACTTCAAACCGGCACTAGCAAACAGACTGAAAATCCAGAGTAAAAGTTTCTCCTGCAACCATTTCCCTTTGTGCTAGATGAACGAAAGTCTCTCCACATGCTCAGTTCTGAGAGATAAGTGTGTGTTAAAGCCGTCTTTCACCTAGCTTGTTGGGAACACAAAGTTCCTTTTCAGTTGCAAACTACACTCCTTACATATATATGGGGAGGTACTACTTTCAAATCCGTTTTACAGTGAAAACTGCAGGAAATTCAAACCGGCACTAGGAAACAGACTGAGAAACCAGAGTAAAAGTTTCCCCTGCAACCCGTTCCCTTTGTGCTAGATGAACGAACGTTTTCCACATGCTCAGTTCTTTGAGATAAGTGTGTGTGAATGCCGCCTTCACCTAGCTTGTTGGGAATACAAAGTTCCTTTCAGTTGCATACTACACTCAATACATATATATGGGGAGGTACTAGCACCAATTCAATTTTACAGTGAAAACTGCAGGAAATTCATACCGGCACTAGGAAACGGACTGAGAAACCATAGTAAAAGTTTCCCTTGCAACCCCTTCCCTTTGTGCTAGATGAACGAACGTCTCCCACATGCTCATTTCTGCGAGATAATTGTGTGTGAAAGCCGTCTTTCACCTAGCTTGTTGGGAACACAAAGTTCTTTTCCAGTTGCAAACTACACTCCATACATATATATGGGGTGGTACTAGCTCCAAATCTGTTTTACAGTGAATTCTGCAGGAACTTCAAACCGGCACTTGGAAACACACTGAGAAACCAGAGATAAAGTTTCTCCTGCAACCCGTTCCCTTTGGCTAGATGAACGAACCTCTCTCCACATGCTCAGTTCTGAGAGAAAAGTGTGTGTGAAGCCGGGCTTCAACTAGCTTGTTGGGAACACAAAGTTCCTTTTCAGTTGCAAACTACTCTCCATACATATATATGGGGATGTACTAGCTCCAAATCGGTTTTACAGTGAAAACTGCTGGAACTTCTAACAGGCATTAGGAAACAGGCTGAGAAACCATGAAAAATTTCTCCTGCAACCCGTTCAATTTGTGTTAGATGAACGAAAGTCTCTCCACATGCTCAGATCTCAGAGATAATTGTGTGTGAAAGCCGCCTTTCACCTAGCTTGTTGGGAACACAAAGTTCCTTTTCAGGTGCAAACTGCACTCCATACAAATATATGCGGAAGTAATTTCTCCACCCCGGTTTTACAGTGAAAACGGCAGGATCTTCAATCCTGCACTAGGAAACAGACTTAGTAATCAGGGTAAAAGTTTCTCCTGCAACCCGTGCCATTTGTGCTACATGAACGAAAGTCTCTACACATGCGCATTTCTGAGAGAATAATGTGTTTGAAAGCCGTCCTTCACCTAGCTTGTTGGGAATACAAATTTCCTTTAAGTTGCATACAACACTCCTTACATATATATTGGGATGTACTAGCTCCAACTCGGTTTTACAGTGAAAACTGCAAGAACTTCAAAGCGGCACTAGGAAACAGACTGAGAAACCAGAGTAAAAGTTTCTCCTGCAACCCATTCCCTTTGTGCTAGATGAACGAATGTCTCTCAACCTGCTCAGTTCTGAGAGTTAAGTGTGTGTGAAATCCTCCTTTCACCTTGCTTGTTGGGAACTTAAAGTTCCTTTTCAGTTGCAAACTACACTCCTTACATATATATGGGGAGGTACTAGTTGCAAATCTGTTTTACAGTGAAAACTGCTGGAACTTCTTACAGTCATTAGGAAACAGACTGATAAATCAGACAAAAATTTCTCCTGCAACCTGTTCCATTTGTGTTAGATGAACGAATGTCTCTCCACATGCTCATTTCTGAGAGATAAGTGTGTGTGAAAGCCGTCCTTCAACTAGCTTGTTGGGAACACATAGTTCCTTTCCAGTTGCAAACTACACTCCATAAATATATATGGGGTGGTAAAAGCTCCAATCGGTTTTACAGTGAAAACTCAAGGAAATTCATTCTGGAACTAGGAAACAGACTGAGAAACCAGAGTAAAATTTTCTCCTGCAACCCGTTCCCTTTGAGCTAGATAAACGAACGTCTCTCCACATGCTCTGTTCTGAGAGATAATTGTGTGTGAAAGCCGTCCTTCACCTAGCTTGTTGGGATCACATAGTTCCTTTCCAGGTGCAAACTACACTCCATAAATATATATGGGGTGGTACAAGCTCCAATCGGTTTTACAGTGAAAACTGCAGGAACTTCCAACCGGCACTAGGAAACAGATTGAGAAACCAGAGTAAAAGATTCCCCTGCAACCCGTTCCCTTTGTGCTAGATGAACGAAAGTCTCTCCACATGCTCAGTTGTGAGATATAAGTGTGTGTGAAAGCCGTCTTTCACCTAGCTTGTTGGGAAAACAATGTTCCTTTTCAGTTGCAAAATACACTCCTTACATATATATGGGGAGGTACTAGCTCCAAATCCGTTTTACTGTGAAAACTGCAGGAAATTCAACCCGGCACTAGGAAACAGACTGAGAAACCAGAGTAAAAGTTTCCCCTGCAACCCGTTCCCTTTGTGCTAAATCAACGAACGTCTCCCCACATGCTCAGTTCTGAGAGATAAGTGTGTGTGAATGCCGCCTTCAACTAGATTGTTGGGAATACAAAGTTCCTTTCAGTTGCATACTACACTTCATACATATATATTGGGAGGTACTAGCTCTAACTCGGTTTACAGTGAAAAATGCAAGAACTTCAAAACGGCACTAGGAAACAGACTGAGAAACCAGAGAAAAATTTCTCCTGCAACCCGTTCCATTTGGCTAGATGAACGAACCTCTCTCCACATGCTCAGTTCTGAGAGAAAAGTGTGTGTGAAGCCGGCCTTCACCTAGCTTGTTGGGAACACAAAGTTCCTGTTCAGTTGCATACTACACTCCATACATATATATGGGGATGTACTAGCTCCAAATCGGTTTTACAGTGAAAACTGCTGGAACTTCTAACAGGCATTAGGAAACAGACTGAGAAACCAGGAAAAATTTCTCCTGCAACCCGTTCCATTTGTGTTAGATGAACGAAAGACTCTCCACATGCTCAGATCTCAGAGATAAGTGTGTGTGAAAGCCGCCTTTCACCTAGCTTGTTGGGAACACAAAGTTCCTTTTCAGGTGCAAACTACACTCCATACAAATATATGGGGAAGTAATTTCTCCACCCCGGTTTAACAGTGAAAACGGCAGGATCTTCAATCCGGCACTAGGAAACAAACTTAGTAACCAGGGTAAAAGTTTCTCCTGCAACCCGTGCCATTTGTGCTACATGAACGAAAGTCTCTACACATGCTCATTTCTGAGAGAATAATGTGTTTGAAAGCCGTCCTTCACCTAGCTTGTTGGGAATAAAAATTTCCTTTAAGTTGCATACAACACTCCTTACATATATATTGGGATGTACTAGCTCCAACTCGGTTTTACAGTGAAAACTGCAAGAAATTCAAAGCGGCACTAGGAAACAGACTGAGAAACCAGAGTAAAAGTTTCTCCTGCAACCCATTCCCTTTGTGCTAGATGAACGAACGTCTCTCAACCTGCTCAGTTCTGAGAGTTAAGTGTGTGTGAAATCCGCCTTTCACCTTGCTTGTTGAGAACACAAAGTTCCTTTTCAGTTGCAAACTACACTCCTTACATATATATGGGGAGGTACTAGTTGCAAATCAGTTTTACAGTAAAAACTGCTGGAACTTCTTACAGTCATTAGGAAACAGACTGAGAAATCAGACAAAAATTTCTCCTGCAACCTGTTCCATTTGTGTTAGATGAACGAATGTCTCT
Organism: Camelus ferus; assembly: GCF_009834535.1. Classification (NCBI taxonomy): domain Eukaryota; kingdom Metazoa; phylum Chordata; class Mammalia; order Artiodactyla; family Camelidae; genus Camelus; species Camelus ferus. Next base: position 76,852,808 of record NC_045706.1, on the reverse strand, counting down.
CCACATGCTCATTTCTGAGAGATAAGTGTGTGTGAAGCCGTCCTTCAACTAGCTTGTTGGGAACACATAGTTCCTTTCCAGTTGCAAACTACACTCCATAAATATATATGGGGTGGTACAAGCTCCAATCGTTTTTACAGTGAAAACTCCAGGAAATTCATTCCGGAACTAGGAAATAGACTGAGAAACCAGAGTAAAAGTTTCTCCTGCAACCCGTTCCCTTTGGCTAGATGAACGAACCTCTCTCCACATGCTCAGTTGTGAGAGAAAAGTGTATGTTAAGCCGGCCTTCACCTAGCTTGTTGGGAACACAAAGTTACTTTTCAGTTGCAATCTACACTCCATACATATATATGGGGATGTAGTAGTTCCAAATCGGTTTTACAGTTAAAAATGCTGGAACTACTAACAGGCATTAGGAAACAGACTGAGAAAACAAAAAAAAATTTCTCCTGCAACACGTTCCATTTGTGTTAGATGAACGAACGTCTCTCCACATGCTCAATTCTGAGAGATACTTGTGTGTGAAAGCCGTCCTTCACATAGCTTGTTGGGAATACAAAGTTCCTTTCAGTTGCGTACTACAATCCATACATATATATTGGGATATACTAGCACCAAATCGGTTTTACTGTTAAAACTGCAAGAACTTCAAACCGGCACTAGGAAACTGATTTAGAAACCAGAGTAAAAGTTTCTCCTGCAACCCGTGCATTTTGTGCTAGATGAACGAATGTCTCAACACATGCTCATTTCTGAGAGAATAGTGTGTTTGAAAGCCGTCCTTCACCTAGCTTGTTGGAAATACAAAGTTCCTTTAAGTTGCATACAACACTCCTTACATATATATTGGGATGTACTATCTCCAACTCGGTTTTACAGTGAAAACTGCAAGAACTTCAAACCGGAATTAGGAAACAGACTGAGAAACCAGAGTAAAAGTTTCTCCTGCAACCCGTTCCCTTTGTGCTATATGAACAAACGTCTCTCCACATGCTCAGTTCTGAGCGATAATTTTGTGTGAAAGCCGTCTTTCACCTAGCTTGTTGGGAACACAAAGTTCCTTTTCAGTTGCAAACTACACTCCTTACATATATATGGGGAGGTAGTAGCTCCAAATCTGTTTTACAGTGAAAACTGCAGAAAGTTCAAACCGTCAATAGGAAACAGACTGAGGAACCAGAGTAAAAGTTTCTCCTGCAAACCTTTCCCTTTGTGCTAGATAAACGAACTTCTCTCCACATGCTCAGATCTGAGAGATAATTGTGTGTGAAAGCCTTCCTTCACCTAGCTTGTTGGGAATACAAAGTTCCTTTCAGTGGCATACTACACTCCATACATATATATTGGTATGTACTAGCTTCAACTCGGTTTTACAGTGAAAACTGCTGGAACTTCTAACAGGCATTAGGAAACAGACTGAGAAATCAGACAATAATTTCTCCTGCAACCCGTTCCATTTGTGTTAGATGAACGAATGTCTCTCGACATGCTCATTTCTGAGAGATAAGTGTGTGTGAAAGCCGTCCTTCAACTAGCTTGTTGGGAACACATAGTTCCTTTCCAGTTGCAAACTACAATCCATACATATATAAGGTGTGGTACAAGCTCCAATCGGTTTTACAGTGAAAACTCCAGGAAATTCATTCCGGAACTAGGAAACAGACTGAGAAACCACAGTAAAATATTCTCTTGCAACCCGTTCCCTTTGTGCTAAATGAAAGAACGTCTCTCCACATGCTCTGTTCTGAGAGATAAATGTGTGAGAAAGCCGCACTTCACCAAGCTTTTAGGGAACACAAAGTTCCATTCAACTTGCAAACTACAATCCATACATATATATGTGGAAGTACTAGCCCCAAATCTGTTTTACAGTGAAAACTGCAGGAACTTCACAACGGCACAAGCAGACAGACCTAGAAACCAGAGTAAAATTTTCTCCTGCAACTCGTTCCTTTTCTGTTAGATGAACGAATGTCTCTCCAAATGCTCATTTCTGAGAGATAAGTGTGTGTGAATGCCGTCCTTCACCTAGCTTGTTGGGAATACAAAGTTCATTTTCAGATGCAAACTACACTCCATACAAATATATGGGGAAGTATTTTCTCCAACTCGGTTTTACAGTGAAAACTGCAGGAACTTCAATCCGGCACAAGGAAACAGACTGAGAAACCAGAGTAAAAGTTTCTCCTGCAACCCGTGCCATTTGTGCTAGATGAACGAAAGTATCTCCACATGCTCATTTCTGAGAGAATAGTGTGTTTGAAAGCCGTCGTTAACCTAGCTTGTTGGGAATACAAAGTTCCTTTATGTTGCATACTACACTCCATATATATATATTGGGATTTACTAGCTGCAATACTGTTTTATAGTGAAAACTGCAAGAAATTCAAACCGGCACTAGGAAACAGACTGAGAAACCAGAGTAAAATTTTCTCCTGCAACCCGTTCCCTTTGTGCTAGATGAACGAACGTCTCTCCACCTGCTCAGTTCTAAGAGATAAGTGTGTGTGAAATCCGTCTTTCACCTTGCTTGTTGGGACACAAAGTTCCTTTTCAGTTGCAAACTACACTCCTTACATATATATGGGGAGGTACTATTTGCAAATCCGTTTTACACTGAAAACTGCAGGAACTTCAAACCGGCACTAGGAAACAGACTGAGAAACCAGAGTAAAAGTTTCTCCTGCATTCCGTTCTCTTTGTGCTAGATGAACAAACGTCTCTCCACATGCTCAGTTCTGAGAGATAATTGTGTGTGAAAGCCGTCTTTCACCTAGCTTGTTGGGAACACAAAGTTCCTTTTCAGTTGCAAACTACACTCCTTACATATATATGGGGAGGTACTAGCTCCAACTTTGTTTTACAGTGAAAACTGCAGGAACTTCAAACCGGCAATAGGAAACAGACTGAGAAACCAGAGTAAAAGTTTCCCCTGCAAACCTTTCCCTTTGTGCTAGATAAACGAACGTCTCTCCACATGCTCAGTTCTGAGAGATAATTGTGTGTGAAAGCCGTCCTTCACCTAGCTTGTTGGGAATACAAAGTTCCTTTCAGTGGCATACTACACTCCATACATATATATTGGTATGTACTAGCTCCAACTCGGTTTTACAGTGAAAACTGCAAGAACTTCAAACCAGAACTAGGAAACAGACTGAGAAACCAGAGAAAAATTTCTCCTGCAAACCGTTCCCTTTGTGCTAGATGAACGAACGTCTCCCCACATGCTCAGTTGTGAGATATAAGTGTGTGTGAAAGCCGTCTTTCACCTAGCTTGTTGGGAAAACAATGTTCCTTTTCAGTTGCAAAATACACTCCTTACATATATATGGGGAGGTACTAGCTCCAAATCCGTTTTACTGTGAAAACTGCAGGAAATTCAACCCGGCACTAGGAAACAGACTGAGAAACCAGAGTAAAAGTTTCCCCTGCAACCCGTTCCCTTTGTGCTAAATCAACGAACGTCTCCCCACATGCTCAGTTCTGAGAGATAAGTGTGTGTGAATGCCGCCTTCAACTAGATTGTTGGGAATACAAAGTTCCTTTCAGTTGCATACTACACTCCATACATATATATTGGGAGGTACTAGCTCCAACTCGGTTTACAGTGAAAAATGCAAGAACTTCAAAACGGCACTAGGAAACAGACTGAGAAACCAGAGAAAAAGTTCTCCTGCAACCCGTTCCATTTGGCTAGATGAACGAACCTCTCTCCACATGCTCAGTTCTGAGAGAAAAGTGTGTGTGAAGCCGGCCTTCACCTAGCTTGTTGGGAACACAAGTTTCCTGTTCAGTTGCATACTACACTCCATACATATATATGGGGATGTACTAGCTCCAAATCGGTTTTACAGGAAAACTGCTGGAACTTCTACAGGCATTAGGAAACAGACTGAGAAACCAGGAAAAATTTCTCCTGCAACACCGTTCCATTTGTGTTAGATGAACGAAAGACTCTCCACATGCTCAGATCTCAGAGATAAGTGTGTGTGAAAGCCGCCTTTCACCTAGCTTGTTGGAACACAAAGTTCCTTTTCAGGTGCAAACTACACTCCATACAAATATATGGGGAAGTAATTTCTCCACCCCGTTTTAAACAGTGAAAACGGCAGGATCTTCAATCCGGCACTGGAAACAAACTTAGTAACCAGGGTAAAAGTTTCTCCTGCAACCCGTGCCATTTGTGCTAGCATGAACGAAAGTCTCTTACAACATGCTCAGTTCTGAGAGATAAGTGTGTTGTGAAAGCTGCCTTCACCTAGCTTGTTGGGAATACAAATGTTCCTTTCAGTTGCAAAATACGACATTCCATACATATTATTGGGATGTACTATGCTCCAAATCGGTTTTACATGTGAAAACTGCAAGAACTTCACAACCGGCACCTAGGAACAGACTGAGAAACCAGAGTAAATAGTTTCTCCTGCAACCCAGTTCCCTTGGTGCTAGATGAAAGAAAGTCTCTCCACATAGCTCAGTTCTGAGAGATAAGTGTGTGTGAAAGCCGACCTTTCACCTACCTTGTTGGGAACACAAAGTTCCTTTTCAGTTAGCAAACTACACTACCATTACATATATATGGGGAAGGTACTAGTCTCCAAATCCGGTTTTACAGTGAAAACGGTAGGATACTTCAATACGGCACTAGGAAACAGACTGAGTACCAGAGTAAAAGTTTCTCAATGCAACCCGTGCCATTTGTGCTAGATGAACGAACGTCTCTCCACATGCTCATGTCTGTGAGACAATTGTGTGTGAAAGCCGTCCTTCACGTAGCTTGTTGGGAATACAAAGTTCCTTTCAGTTGCATACTACACTCCATACATATATATTGGGATGTACTACCTCCAACTCGGTATTACAGTGAAAACTGCAAGAACTTCAAACCGGCACTAGGAAACAGACTGAGAAACCAGAGTAAAAATTTCTCCTTCAAACTGTTCCATTTGTGCTAGATGAACGAAATACTCTCCACATGCTGATTTCTGAGAGATAAGTGTGTGTGAAATCCGTCCTTCAACTAGCTTGTTGGGAACACAAAGTTCCTTTCCAGTAGCAAACTACACTCCATACATATATATGGGGTGGTACTAGCTCCAAATCTTTTTTACAGTGAATTCTGCAGGAACTTCAACCCGGCACTAGGAAACACACTGAGAAACCAAAGCTAATGTTTCTCCTGCAACCCGTTCCCTTTGGCTAGATGAACGAACCTCTCTCCACAAGCTCAGTTCTGAGAGAAAAGTGTGTGTGAAGCCGGACTTCACCTAGCTTGTTGGGAACACAAAGTTCCTTTTCAGTTGAAAACTACACTCCATATATATATATTGGGATGTACTAGCTCCAACTCTTTATTACAGTGAAAAGTATAAGAACTTCAAACCGGCACTAGGAAACAGACAGAGAAACCAGAGTAAAAATTTCCACTGCAACCCGTTCCATTTGTGCTGGATGAACGAAAGACTCTCCACATGCTCAGTTCTGAGATATAAGTGTGTGTGAAAGCCGTCCTTCAACTAGCTTGTTGGGAACACAAAGTTCCTTTCCAGTTGCAAACTACACTCCATACATATATATGGGGTGGTACTAGCTCCAAATCTGTTTTACAGTGAATTCTGCAGGAACTTCAAACCGGCACTAGGAAACACACTGAGAAACCAGAGCTAAAGTTTCTAATGCAACCCATTTCTTTTGGCTAGATGAACGAACCACCCTCCACATGCTCAGTTCTGAGAGAAAAGTGTGTGTGAAGCCGGCCTTCACCTAGCTTGTTGGGAACACAAAGTTCCTTTCAGTTGCAAACTACACTCCATACATATATATGGGGATGTACTAGTTCCAAATCGGTTTACAGTGAAAAATGTTGGAACTACTAAAAGGAATTAGGAAACAGAACTGAGAAACCAGAAAAAAATTTCTACTGCAACACGTTCCATTTGAGTTAAGATGAATGAACGTCTCTCCACATGCTCATTCTGAGAGATACGTGTGTGTGAAAGCCGTCCTTCACATAACTTGTTGGGAATACAAAGTTCCTTTCAGTTGCATACTACAATCCATACATATATATTGGGATATACAAGCTCCAAATCGGTTTTACTGTTAAAACTGCAAGAACTTCAAACCGGCACTAGGAAACAGATTGAGAAACCAGAGTAAAAGTTTCTCCTTCAACGCGTGCCATTTGTGCTAGATGAACGAATGTCTCTACACATGCTCATTTCTGAGAGAATAGTGTGTTTTAAAGCCGTCCTTCACCTAGCTTTTTGGGAACACAAAGTTCCTTTTTAGTTGCAAACTACACTCCTTACATATATATGGTGAGGTAGTAGCTCCAAATCTGTTTTACAGTGAAAACTGCAGAAAGTTCAAACCGGCAATAGGAAACAGACTGAGAAACCAGAGTAAAAGTTTCTCCTGCAAACCTTTCCCTTTGTGCTAGATAAACGAACGTCTCTCCACATGCGCAGTTCTGAGAGATAATTGTGTGTTAAAGCCGTCCTTCACCTAGCTTGTTGGGAATACAAAGTTCCTTTCAGTGGCATACTACACTCCATACATATATATTGGTATGTACTAGCTCCAACTCGGTTTTACAGTGAAAACTGCTGGAACTTCTAACAGGCAATAGGAAACAGACTGAGAAATCAGACAATAATTTCTCCTGCAACCCGTTCCATTTGTGTTAGATGAACGAATGTCTCTCGACATGCTCATTTCTGAGTGATAAGTGTGTGTGAAAGCCGTCCTTCACTTAGATTGTTGGGAACACAAAGTTCTTTTTCAGTTGCAAACTGCAATCCATGCATATATATGGGGAGGTACTAGCTCCAACTCTGTTTTACAGTGAAAACTGCAGGAACTTCAAATCGGCACTAGGAAACAAACTGAGAAACCAGTGTAAAAGTTTCCGCTGCAACCCGTTCCTTTTGTGCTAGATGAACGGACGTCTCTCCACATGCTCAGTTCTGAGAGTTAAGTGTGTGTGAAAGCCGTCCTTCACCTAGATTGGTGGGAACACAAAGTTCCTTTTTAGTTGCAAACTACACTCCTTACATATATATGGGGAGGTAGTAGCTCCAAATCTGTTTTACAGTGAAAACTGCAGAAAGTTCAAACCGGCAATAGGAAACAGACTGAGAAACCAGTGTAAAAGTTTCTCCTGCAAACCTTTCCCTTTGTGCTAGATAAACGAACGTCTCTCCACATGCGCAGTTCTGAGAGATAATTGTGTGTTAAAGCCGTCCTTCACCTAGCTTGTTGGGAATACAAAGTTCCTTTCAGTGGCATACTACACTCCATACATATATATTGGTATGTACTAGATCCAACTCGGTTTTACAGTGAAAACTGCTGGAACTTCTAACAGGCAATAGGAAACAGACTGAGAAATCAGACAAAAATTTCTCCTGCAACCCGTTCCATTTGTGTTAGATGAACGAATGTCTCTCGTCATGCTCATTTCTGACAGATAAGTGTGTGTGAAAACCGTCCTTCACTTAGATTGTTGGGAACGCAAAGTTCTTTTTCAGTTGCCAACAGCAATCCATGCATATATATGGGGAGGTACTAGCTCCAACTCTGTTTTACAGTGAAAACTGCAGGGACTTCCAACCGGCACTAGGAAACAGACTGAGAAAACAGAGAAAAAGTTTCTCCTGCAACCCGTTCCCTTTGTGCTAAATGAACGAACGTCTCTCCACATGCTCATTTCTGAGAGATAATTGTGAGTGAAAGCCGTCCTTCACCTAGCTTGTTGGGAATACAAAGTTATTTTCAGTGGCATACTATCTCCATACATATATATTGGGATATACTAGCTCCAAGTCGGTTTTACTGTTAAAACTGCAAGAACTTCAAACCGGAACTAGGAAACAGATTGAGAAACCAGTGTAAAAGTTTCTCCTGCAACCCGTTCCCTTTGTGCTAGATGAACGAAAGTCTCTCCAAATGCTCAGTTCTGAGATAAAAGTGTGTGTGAAAGCTGTCTTTCACATAGCTTGTTGGGAAAACAATGTTCCTTTTCAGTTGCAAAATACACTCCTTAAATATATATGGGGAGGTACTAGCTCCAAATCTGTTTTACAGTGAAAATTGCAGGAACTTCAAACCGGCCCTAGGAAACAGACTTAGAAACCAGAGAAAAAGTTTCTCCTGCAACCCATTCCATTTGTGCTAGATGAACGAACGTCTCTCCACATGCTCAGTTCTGAGAGATAAGTGTGTGTGAAAGCCGCCTTTCACCTAGCTTGTTGGGAACACAAAGTTCCTTTTCAGTTGCAAACTACACTCCATACAAATATATGGGGAAGTACTTTCTCCACCTCGGTTTTACAGTGAAAACGGTAGGATCTTCAATCCTGCACTAGGAAAAAGACTTAGTAACCAGAGTAAAAGTTTCTCCTGCAACCCGTGCCATTTGTGCTAGATGAACGAAAGTCACTACACATGCTCATTTCTGAGAGAATAGTGTGTTTGAAAGCCGTCCTTCACCTAGCTTGTTGGGAATACAAAGTTCCTTTAAGTTGCATACAACACTCCTTACATATATATAGGGATGTACTAGCTTCAACTCGGTTTTACAGTGAAAACTGCAGGAATTTCAAACCAGCACTAGGAAACAGACTGAGAAAGCAGAGTAAAAGTTTCTCCTGCAACCCTTTCCCTTTGTGCTAGATGAACGAACGTTTCTCCACATGCTCAGTTCTGAGATTTAATTGTGTGTCAAAGCCGTCTTTCACCTAGCTTGTTGGGAACACAAAGTTCCTTTTCAGTTGCAAACTACACTCCTTACATATATATGGGGAGGTACTAGCTCCAACTCTGTTTTACAGTGAAAACTGCAGAAAGTTCAAACCGGCAATAGGAAACAGACTGAGAAACCAGAGTAAAAGTTTCTCCTGCAAACCTTTCCCTTTGTACTAGATAAACGAACGTCTCTCCACATGCTCAGTTCTGAGAGATAATTGTGTGTGAAAGCCGTCCTTCACCTAGCTTGTTGGGAATACAAAGTTCCTTTCAGTGGCATACTACACTCCATACATATATATTGGTATGTACTAGCTCCAACTCGGTTTTACAGTGAAAACTGCAAGAACTTCAAACCGGAACTAGGAAACAGACTGAGAAACCGGAGAAAAATTTCTCCTGCAAACCGTTCCCTATGTGCTAGATGAACGAACGTCTCTCCACATGCTCAGTTCTGAGATAAGTGTGTGTGAAAGCCGCCTTTCACATAGCTTGTTGGGAACACAAAGTTCCTTTTCATTTGCAACCTACTCTCCATACATATATATGGGGATGTACTAGTTCCAAATCGGTTTTACAGTGAAAACTGCTGGAACTTCTAACAGGCATTAGGAAACAGACTGAGAAATCAGACAAAAATTTCTCCTGCAACCCGTTCATTTGTGTTAGATGAACGAATGTCTCTCCACATGATCATTTCTGAGAGATAAGTGTGTGTGAAAGCCGTCCTTCAACTAGCTTGTAGGGAACACATAGTTCCTTTCCAGTTGCAAACTACACTCCATAAATATATATGGGGTGGTACAAGCTCCAATCGGTTTTACAGTGAAAACTCCAGGAAATTCATTCCGGAACTAGGAAACAGACTGAGAAACCACAGTAAAAGATTCTCTTGCATCCCGTTCCCTTTGTGCTAAATGAAAGAACGTCTCTCCACATGCTCTGTTCTGAGAGATAAATGTGTGAGAAAGCCGCACTTAACCAAGCTTGAAGGGAACACAAAGTTCCATTCAAATTGCAAACTACAATCCATACATATATATGGGGAGGTACAAGCTCCAACACTGTTTTACACTGAAAACTGCAGGAACTTCCTACCGGCACTAGGAAACAGACTGAGAAACCAGAGAGAAAGTTTCTCCTGCAACCTGTTCCCTTTGTGCTAGATGAACGAACGTCTCTCCACATGCTCAGTTCTGAGAGATAAGTGTGTGTGAAAGCCGCCTTCACCTAGCTTGTTGGGAATACAAAGTTCCTTTCAGTTGCATACTACATTCCATACATATATATTGGGATGTACTAGCTCCAACTCGGTTTTACTGTGAAAACTGCAAGAACTTCAAACCGGCACTAGGAAGCAGACTGAGAAACCAGAGTAATAGTTTCCCCTGCAACCCGTTCCCTTGGTGCTAGATGAAAGAAAGTCTCTCCACATGCTCAGTTCTGAGAGATAAGTGTGTGTGAAAGCCGACTTTCACCTACCTTGTTGGGAACACAAAGTTCCTTTTCAGTTACAAACTACACTACTTACATATATATGGGGAGGTACTAGTTCCAAATCCGTTTTACAGTGAAAAATGCAAGAACTTCAAAACGGCACTAGGAAACAGACTGAGAAACCAGAGAAAAAGTTTCTCAAGCAACCCGTTCCCTTTGTGCTAGATGAACGAACGTCTCTCCACATGCTCATGTCTGTGAGACAATTGTGTGTGAAAGCCGTCCTTCACGTAGCTTGTTGGGAATACAAAGTTCCTTTCAGTTGCATACTACACTCCATACATATATATTGGGATGTACTACCTCCAACTCGGTATTACAGTGAAAACTGCAAGAACTTCAAACCGGCACTAGGAAAAAGACTGAGAAACCAGAGTAAAAATTTCTCCTTCAAACTGTTCCATTTGTGCTAGATGAACGAAATACTCTCCACATGCTGATTTCTGAGAGATAAGTGTGTGTGAAAGCCGTCCTTCAACTAGCTTATTGGGAACACAAAGTTCCTTTCCAGTAGCAAACTACACTCCATACATATATATGGGGTGGTACTAGCTCCAAATCTTTTTTACAGTGAATTCTGCAGGAACTTCAGCCCGGCACTAGGAAACACACTGAGAAACCAAAGCTAATGTTTCTCCTGCAACCCGTTCCCTTTGGCTAGATGAACGAACCTCTCTCCACAAGCTCAGTTCTGAGAGAAAAGTGTGTGTGAAGCCGGACTTCACCTAGCTTGTTGGGAACACAAAGTTCCTTTTCAGTTGAAAACTACACTCCATATATATATATTGGGATGTACTAGCTCCAACTCTGTATTACAGTGAAAACTATAAGAACTTCAAACCGGCACTAGGAAACAGACAGAGAAACCAGAGTAAAAATTTCCACTGCAACCCGTTCCATTTGTGCTGGATGAACGAAAGACTCTCCACATGCTCAGATCTGAGAGATAAGTGTGTGTGAAAGCCGTCCTTCAACTAGCTTGTTGGGAACACAAAGTTCCTTTCCAGTTGCAAACTACACTCCATACATATATATGGGGTGGTACTAGCTCCAAATCTGTTTTACAGTGAATTCTGCAGGAACTTCAAACCGGCACTAGGAAACACACTGAGAAACCAGAGCTAAAGTTTCTAATGCAACCCATTTCTTTTGGCTAGATGAACGAACCACCCTCCACATGCTCAGTTCTGAGAGAAAAGTGTGTGTGAAGCCGGCCTTCACCTAGCTTGTTGGGAACACAAAGTTCCTTTTCAGTTGCAAACTACACTCCATACATATATATGGGGATGTACTAGTTCCAAATCGGTTTTACAGTGAAAAATGTTGGAACTACTAAAAGGAATTAGGAAACAGACTGAGAAACCAGAAAAAAATTTCTACTGCAACACGTTCCATTTGAGTTAGATGAATGAACGTCTCTCCACATGCTCAATTCTGAGAGATACGTGTGTGTGAAAGCCGTCCTTCACATAACTTGTTGGGAATACAAAGTTCCTTTCAGTTGCATACTACAATCCATACATATATATTGGGATATACAAGCTCCAAATCGGTTTTACTGTTAAAACTGCAAGAACTTCAAACCGGCACTAGGAAACAGATTGAGAAACCAGAGTAAAAGTTTCTCCTTCAACCCTTGCCATTTGTGCTAGATGAACGAATGTCTCTACACATGCTCATTTCTGAGAGAATAGTGTGTTTGAAAGCCGTCCTTCACCTAGCTTTTTGGGAACACAAAGTTCCTTTTTAGTTGCAAACTACACTCCTTACATATATATGGGGAGGTAGTAGCTCCAAATCTGTTTTACAGTGAAAACTGCAGAAAGTTCAAACCGGCAATAGGAAACAGACTGAGAAACCAGAGTAAAAGTTTCTCCTGCAAACCTTTCCCTTTCTGCTAGATAAACGAACGTCTCTCCACATGCTCAGTTCTGAGAGATAATTGTGTGTTAAAGCCGTCCTTCACCTAGCTTGTTGGGAATACAAAGTTCCTTTCAGTGGCATACTACACTCCATACATATATATTGGTATGTACTAGCTCCAACTCGGTTTTACAGTGAAAACTGCTGGAACTTCTAACAGGCAATAGGAAACAGACTGAGAAATCAGACAAAAATTTCTCCTGCAACCCGTTCCATTTGTGTTAGATGAACGAATGTCTCTCGACATGCTCATTTCTGAGTGATAAGTGTGTGTGAAAGCCGTCCTTCACTTAGATTGTTGGGAACACAAAGTTCTTTTTCAGTTGCAAACTGCAATCCATGCATATATATGGGGAGGTACTAGCTCCAACTCTGTTTTACAGTGAAAACTGCAGGAACTTCAAATCGGCACTAGGAAACAAACTGAGAAACCAGTGTAAAAGTTTCCCCTGCAACCCGTTCCTTTTGTGCTAGATGAACGGACGTCTCTCCACATGCTCAGTTCTGAGAGTTATGTGTGTGAGAAAGCCGTCCTTCACCTAGATTGGTGGGAACACAAAGTTCCTTTTCAGTTGCAAACTACACTCCTTACATATATATGGGGAGGTAGTAGCTCCAAATCTGTTTTACAGTGAAAACTGCAGAAAGTTCAAACCGGCAATAGGAAACAGACTGAGAAACCAGTGTAAAAGTTTCTCCTGCAAACCTTTCCCTTTGTGCTAGATAAACGAACGTCTCTCCACATGCTCAGTTCTGAGAGATAATAGTGTGTTAAAGCCGTCCTTCACCTAGCTTGTTGGGAATACAAAGTTCCTTTCAGTGGCATACTACACTCCATACATATATATTGGTATGTACTAGATCCAACTCGGTTTTACAGTGAAAACTGCTGGAACTTCTAACAGGCAATAGGAAACAGACTGAGAAATCAGACAAAAATTTCTCCTGCAACCCGTTCCATTTGTGTTAGATGAACGAATGTCTCTCGACATGCTCATTTCTGAGAGATAAGTGTGTGTGAAAACCGTCCTTCACTTAGATTGTTGGGAACACAAAGTTCTTTTTCAGTTGCCAACAGCAATCCATGCATATATATGGGGAGGTACTAGCTCCAACTCTGTTTTACAGTGAAAACTGCAGGAACTTCAAATCGGCACTAGGAAACAAACTGAGAAACCAGAGTAAAAGTTTCCCCTGCAACCCGTTCCTTTTGTGCTAGATGAACGGACGTCTCTCCACATGCTCAGTTCTGAGAGTTAAGTGTGTGTGAAAGCCGTCCTTCACCTAGATTGGTGGGAACACAAAGTTCCTTTTCAGTTGCAAACTACAATCCATACATATATATGGGGAGGTACTAGCTCCAACACAGTTTTACAGTGAAAACTGCAGTACCTTCATCCCGGCAGTAGGAAACAAACTGAGAAAACAGAGTAATAGTTTCTCCTGCAACCCGTTCCATTTCTGCTAGATGAACGAACGTCTCTCCACCTGTTCAGTTCTGAGAGATAATTGTGTGTTAAAGCCGTCCTTCATGTTGATTGTTGGGAACACAAAGTTCCTTTTCAGTTGCAAACTACACTCCATACATATATATGGGGAAGTACAAACTCCAACTCGGGTTTACAGTGAAAAATGCAGGAATTTCAAACCACCACTAGGAAACATACTTAGAAACTAGAGTAAAATTTCTCCTGCAATCAGTTCCCTTTTTGCTAGATGAAAGAACTTCTCTACACATGCTCATTTCTGAGACATAAGTGTGTGTGAAAGCTGTCCTTCACCTAGCTTGTTGGGAACACAAAGTTCCTTTCAGTTGTAAACTACACTCCATACATATATATGGGGAGGTACTAGCTCCAACTCTGTTTTAAAGTGAAAACTGCAGGAACTTAAAACCGGCACTTAGAAAGAGGCTGAGAAAACACAGAAAAGTTTCTTCTGCAAAACTTTCCCTTTGTGCTAGATGAACGAAAGTCTCCCAATATGATCAGTTCTGAGAGATAAGTGTGTGTGAAAGCCGTCGTTCAACTAGCTTGTTGGGAACACAAAGTTCCTTTTTATTTGAAATCTACACTCCATAAATATATATCTGGTAGTACAAGCTCCAATTCGGTTTTAAAGTGAAAACTGCAGGAACTTCTAAGAGGCACTAGGAAACAAACTGAGAAACCAGTGTAAAAGTTTCTCCTGCAACCCTTTCACTTTTTGCTAGATGAACGAACGTCTCTCCACATGCTCTGTTCTGAGAGATATGTGTGTGTGAATGCCGTCCTTCCCATAGGTTGTTGGGCACACAAAATTCCTTTTCAGTTGCAATCTACAATCCTTATATATATATAGGGATGTACTATCTCCAACTCGGTTTTGCAGTGAAAACTGGAAGAAATTCAAACCGGCACTAGGCAACAGACTGAGAAACCAGAGTAAAAGTTTCTCCTGCAAACCGTTCCCTTTGTGCTAGATGAACGAACTTCTCTCCACATGCTCAGTTCTGAGAGATAAGTGTGTGTCAAAGCCATCCTTCACCTAGATTGTTGGGAACACAAAGTATCTTTTCAGTTGCAAACTACAATCCATGCATATATATGGGGAGGTAAGACCTCCAACTCTGTTTTGCAGTGAAACTGCAGGAAATTCAACACGGCACTATTAAACAGACTGAGAAACCGGAGTTAAATTTCTCCTGCTACCCGTTCCCTTTGTGCTAGATGAACGAACGTCTCTCCACTTGCTCAGTTCTGAGAGTTAAGTGTGTGTGAAAGCCGTCCTTCACTTAGATTGTTGGGAACACAAATTTCCTATTCAGTTGAAATTGCACTCCATGCATATATATGGGGAGGTACTAGCTCCAAATAGGTTTTACAGTGAAAACTGCAGGAACTTCAAGTCGGCACTAGGAAACAGACTGAGAAACCAGAGTAAAAGTTTCTCCTGCAAACCGTTCCCTTTGTGCTAGATGAACGAACGTCTCTCCACATGCTCAGTTCTGAGAGATAAGTGTGTGTGAATGCCGTCATTCACTTAGATTGTTTGGAATACATAGTTCCTTTTCAGTTGCAAACCGCACTCCATGCATATATATGGGGAGGTACTAGCTCCAACTCTGTTTTACAGTGAAAACTGCAGGAACATGAAATCGGCACTAGGAAACAGACTAAGAAACCAGAGTAAAAGTTTCTCCTGCAACCCGTTCCTTTTGTGCTAGATGAACGGACGTCTCTCCACATGCTCAGTTCTGAGAGATAAGTGTGTGTGAAAGCCGTCCTTCACCTAGATTGGTGGGAACACAAAGTTCCTTTTCAGTTGCAAACTACACTCCATACATATATATGGGGAGGTACTAGCACCAACTCAGTTTTACGGTGAAAACTGCAGTACTTTCAACACGGCAGTAGGAAACAAACTGAGAAAACTGAGTAATAGTTTCTCCTGCAACCCGTTCCATTTCTGCTAGATGAACGAACGTCTCACCACCTGTTCAGTTCTGAGAGATAATTGTGTGTTAAAGCCGTCTTTCACCTTGATTGTTGGGAACACAAAGTTCCTTTTTATTTGCAATCTACACTCCATAAATATATATCTGGCAGTACTAGCTCCAATTCGGTTTTAAAGTGAAAACTGCAGGAACTTCTAAGAGGCACTAGGAAACAAACTGAGAAACCAGTGTAAAAGTTTCTCCTGCAACCATTTCCCTTTTTGCTAGATGAACGAACGTCTCTCCACATGCTCTGTTCTGAGAGATATGTGTGTGTGAAAGCCGTCCTTCCCATAGTTTGTTGGGAACACAAAATTCCTTTTCAGTTGCAATCTACAATCCTTACATATATATAGGGAGGTACTAGCTCCAACTCGGTTTTGCAGTGAAAACTGCAAGAAATTCAAACCGGCACTTGGAAACAGACTGAGAAACCAGAGTAAAGTTTCTCCTGCAAACCGTTCCATTTGTGCTAGATGAATGAACGTCTCTCCACATGCTCAGTTCTGACAGATGTGTGTGTGTGAAAGCCGTCTTTCACCTAAATTGTTGGGAACACAAAGTTTCTTTTAAGTTGCAAACTACACTCCATACATATATATGGGGAAGTACTACCTCCAACTCGGTTTTGAAGTGAAAACTGCAGGAACTTCAAACCGGCACTTGGAAACAGACTGAGAAACCAGAGTAAAAGATTCTCCTGCTACCCGTTCCCTTTGTGCTAGATGAACGAACGTCTCTCCACATGCTCAGTTCTGAGAGATAAGTGTGTGTGAAAGCCGTCCTTCCCCTAGCTTGTTGGGAATACAAAGTTCCTTTCAGTGGCATACTAGTCCATACATATATATTGGTATGTACTAGCTCCAACTCGGTTTTACAGTGAAAACTGCAAGAACTTCAAACCGGAACTAGGAAACAGACTGAGAAACCGGAGAAAAATTTCTCCTGCAAACCGTTCCCTTTGTGCTAGATGAACGAACGTCTCTCCACATGCTCAGTTCTGAGATAAGTGTGTGTGAAAGCCGCCTTTCACATAGCTTGTTGGGAACACAAAGTTCCTTTTCATTTGCAACCTACACTCCATACATATATATGGGGATGTACTAGTTCCAAATCGGTTTTACAGTGAAAACTGCTGGAACTTCTAACAGGCATTAGGAAACAGACTGAGAAATCAGACAAAAATTCCTCCTGCAACCCGTTCATTTGTGTTAGATGAACGAATGTCTCTCCACATGATCATTTCTGAGAGATAAGAGTGTGTGAAAGCCGTCCTTCAACTAGCTTGTTGGGAACACATAGTTCCTTTCCAGTTGCAAACTACACTCCATAAATATATATGGGGTGGTACAAGCTCCAATCGGTTTTACAGTGAAAACTGCAGGAACTTCCAACCGGCACTAGGAAACAGACTGAGAAACCAGAGAAAAAGTTTCTCCTGCAACCCGTTCCCTTTGTGCTAAATGAAGGAACGTCTCTCCACATGCTCATTTCTGAGAGATAATTGTGAGTGAAAGCCGTCCTTCACCTAGCTTGTTGGGAATACAAAGTTATTTTCAGTGGCATACTATCTCCATACATATATATTGGGATATACTAGCTCCAAGTCGGTTTTACTGTTAAAACTGCAAGAACTTCAAACCGGAACTAGGAAACAGATTGAGAAACCAGTGTAAAATTTCTCCTGCAACCCGTTCCCTTTGTGCTAGATGAACGAAAGTCTCTCCAAATGCTCAGTTCTGAGATATAAGTGTGTGTGAAAGCTGTCTTTCACATAGCTTGTTGGGAAAACAATGTTCCTTTTCAGTTGCAAAATACACTCCTTACATATATATGGGGAGGTACTAGCTCCAAATCTGTTTTACAGTGAAAATTGCAGGAACTTCAAACCGGCCCTAGGAAACAGACTTAGAAACCAGAGAAAAAGTTTCTCCTGCAACCCATTCCATTTGTGCTAGATGAACGAACGTCTCTCCACATGCTCAGTTCTGAGAGATAAGTGTGTGTGAAAGCCGCCTTTCACCTAGCTTGTTGGGAACACAAAGTTCCTTTTCAGTTGCAAACTACACTCCATACAAATATATGGGGAAGTACTTTCTCCACCTCGGTTTTACAGTGAAAACGGTAGGATCTTCAATCCTGCACTAGGAAACAGACTTAGTAACCAGAGTAAAAGTTTCTCCTGCAACCCGTGTCATTTGTGCTAGATGAACGAAAGTCACTACACATGCTCATTTCTGAGAGAATAGTGTGTTTGAAAGCCGTCCTTCACCTAGCTTGTTGGGAATACAAAGTTCCTTTAAGTTGCATACAACACTCCTTACATATATATAGGGATGTACTAGCTTCAACTCGGTTTTACAGTGAAAACTGCAGGAATTTCAAACCAGCACTAGGAAACAGACTGAGAAAGCAGAGTAAAAGTTTCTCCTGCAACCCGTTCCCTTTGTGCTAGATGAACGAACGTCTCTCCACATGCTCAGTTCTGAGAGATAATTGTGTGTCAAAGCCGTCTTTCACCTAGCTTGTTGGGAACACAAAGTTCCTTTTCAGTTGCAAACTACACTCCTTACATATATATGGGGAGGTACTAGCTCCAACTCTGTTTTACAGTGAAAACTGCAGAAAGTTCAAACCGGCAATAGGAAACAGACTGAGAAACCAGAGTAAAAGTTTCTCCTGCAAACCTTTCCCTTTGTACTAGATAAACGAACGTCTCTCCACATGCTCAGTTCTGAGAGATAATTGTGTGTGAAAGCCGTCCTTCACCTAGCTTGTTGGGAATACAAAGTTCCTTTCAGTGGCATACTACACTCCATACATATATATTGGTATGTACTAGCTCCAACTCGGTTTTACAGTGAAAACTGCAAGAACTTCAAACCGGAACTAGGAAACAGACTGAGAAACCGGAGAAAAATTTCTCCTGCAAACCGTTCCCTTTGTGCTAGATGAACGAACGTCTCTCCACATGCTCAATTCTGAGATAAGTGTGTGTGAAAGCCGCCTTTCACATAGATTGTTGGGAACACAAAGTTCCTTTTCATTTGCAACCTACACTCCATACATATATATGGGGATGTACTAGTTCCAAATCGGTTTTACAGTGAAAACTGCTGGAACTTCTAACAGGCATTAGGAAACAGACTGAGAAATCAGACAAAAATTTCTCCTGCAACCCGTTCATTTGTGTTAGATGAACGAATGTCTCTCCACATGGTCATTTCTGAGAGATAAGTGTTTGTGAAAGCCGTCCTTCAACTAGCTTGTTGGGAACACATAGTTCCTTTCCAGTTGCAAAATACACTCCATAAATATATATGGGGTGGTACAAGCTCCAATCGGTTTTACAGTGAAAACTCCAGGAAATTCATTCCGGAACTAGGAAACAGACTGAGAAACCACAGTAAAAGATTCTCTTGCATCCCGTTCCCTTTGTGCTAAATGAAAGAACGTCTCTCCACATGCTCTGTTCTGAGAGATAAATGTGTGAGAAAGCCGCACTTCACCAAGCTTGAAGGGAACACAAAGTTCCATTCAAATTGCAAACTACAATCCATACATATATATGGGGAGGTACAAGCTCCAACTCTGTTTTACACTGAAAACTGCAGGAACTTCCTACCGGCACTAGGAAACAGACTGAGAAACCAGAGAAAAAGTTTCTCCTGCAACCCGTTCCCTTTGTGCTAGATGAACGAACGTCTCTCCACATGCTCAGTTCTGAGAGATAAGTGTGTGTGAAAGCCGCCTTCACCTAGCTTGTTGGGAATACAAAGTTCCTTTCAGTTGCATACTACATTCCATACATATATATTGGGATGTACTAGCTCCAACTCGGTTTTACTGTGAAAACTGCAAGAACTTCAAACCGGCACTAGGAAGCAGACTGAGAAACCAGAGTAATAGTTTCCCCTGCAACCCGTTCCCTTGGTGCTAGATGAAAGAAAGTCTCTCCACATGCTCAGTTCTGAGAGATAAGTGTGTGTGAAAGCCGACTTTCACCTACCTTGTTGGGAACACAAAGTTCCTTTTCAGTTACAAACTACAATCCTTATATATATATGGGGAGGTACTAGTTCCAAATCCGTTTTACAGTGAAAACTGCAGGAAATTCAAACCGGTACTAGGAAACAGACTGAGAAACCAGAGTAAAAGTTTCTCCTGCAACCCGTTCCACTTGTTCTAGATGAACGAACGTCTCTCCACATGCTCAGTTCTGAGAGATAAGTGTGTGTGAAAGCCGCCTTCACCTAGCTTGTTGGGAATACAAAGTTCCTTTCAGTTGCATTCTACACTCAATTCATATATATTGGGATGTACTAGCTCCAACTCGGTTTTACAGTGAAAAATGCAAGAACTTCAAAACGGCACTAGGAAACAGACTGAGAAACCAGAGAAAAAGTTTCTCAAGCAACCCGTTCCCTTTGTGCTAGATGAACGAACGTCTCTCCACATGCTCAGTTCTGAGAGATAATTGTGTGTGAAAGCCGTCCTTCCCCTAGCTTGTTGGGAATACAAAGTTCCTTTCAGTGGCATACTAGTCCATACATATATATTGGTATGTACTAGCTCCAACTCGGTTTTACAGTGAAAACTGCAAGAACTTCAAACCGGAACTAGGAAACGACTGAGAAACCGGAGAAAAATTTCTCCTGCAAACCGTTCCCTTTCTGCTAGATGAACGAACGTCTCTCCACATGCTCAGTTCTGAGATAAGTGTGTGTGAAAGCCGCCTTTCACATAGCTTGTTGGGAACACAAAGTTCCTTTTCATTTGCAACCTACAGTCCATACATATATATGGGGAGGTACTAGTTCCAAATCGGTTTTACAGTGAAAACTGCTGGAACTTCTAACAGGCATTAGGAAACAGACTGAGAAATCAGACAAAAATTTCTCCTGCAACCCGTTCATTTGTGTTAGATGAACGAATGTCTCTCCACATGATCATTTCTGAGAGATAAGTGTGTGTGAAAGCCGTCCTTCAACTAGCTTGTTGGGAACACATAGTTCCTTTCCAGTTGCAAACTACACTCCATAAATATATATGGGGTGGTACAAGCTCCAATCGGTTTTACAGTGAAAACTGCAGGAACTTCCAACCGGCACTAGTAAACAGACTGAGAAACCAGAGAAAAAGTTTCTCCTGCAACCCGTTCCCTTTGTGCTAAATGAAGGAACGTCTCTCCACATGCTCATTTCTGAGAGATAATTGTGAGTGAAAGCCGTCCTTCACCTAGCTTGTTGGGAATACAAAGTTATTTTCAGTGGCATACTATCTCCATACATATATATTGGGATATACTAGCTCCAAGTCGGTTTTACTGTTAAAACTGCAAGAACTTCAAACCGGAACTAGGAAACAGATTGAGAAACCAGTGTAAAATTTCTCCTGCAACCCGTTCCCTTTGTGCTAGATGAACGAAAGTCTCTCCAAATGCTCAGTTCTGAGATATAAGTGTGTGTGAAAGCTGTCTTTCACATAGCTTGTTGGGAAAACAATGTTCCTTTTCAGTTGCAAAATACACTCCTTACATATATATGGGGAGGTACTAGCTCCAAATCTGTTTTACAGTGAAAATTGCAGGAACTTCAAACCGGCCCTAGGAAACAGACTTAGAAACCAGAGAAAAAGTTTCTCCTGCAACCCATTCCATTTGTGCTAGATGAACGAACGTCTCTCCACATGCTCAGTTCTGAGAGATAAGTGTGTGTGAAAGCCGCCTTTCACCTAGCTTGTTGGGAACACAAAGTTCCTTTTCAGTTGCAAACTACACTCCATACAAATATATGGGGAAGTACTTTCTCCACCTCGGTTTTACAGTGAAAACGGTAGGATCTTCAATCCTGCACTAGGAAACAGACTTAGTAACCAGAGTAAAAGTTTCTCCTGCAACCCGTGTCATTTGTGCTAGATGAACGAAAGTCACTACACATGCTCATTTCTGAGAGAATAGTGTGTTTGAAAGCCGTCCTTCACCTAGCTTGTTGGGAATACAAAGTTCCTTTAAGTTGCATACAACACTCCTTACATATATATAGGGATGTACTAGCTTCAACTCGGTTTTACAGTGAAAACTGCAGGAATTTCAAACCAGCACTAGGAAACAGACTGAGAAAGCAGAGTAAAAGTTTCTCCTGCAACCCGTTCCCTTTGTGCTAGATGAACGAACGTCTCTCCACATGCTCAGTTCTGAGAGATAATTGTGTGTCAAAGCCGTCTTTCACCTAGCTTGTTGGGAACACAAAGTTCCTTTTCAGTTGCAAACTACACTCCTTACATATATATGGGGAGGTACTAGCTCCAACTCTGTTTTACAGTGAAAACTGCAGAAAGTTCAAACCGGCAATAGGAAACAGACTGAGAAACCAGAGTAAAAGTTTCTCCTGCAAACCTTTCCCTTTGTACTAGATAAACGAACGTCTCTCCACATGCTCAGTTCTGAGAGATAATTGTGTGTGAAAGCCGTCCTTCACCTAGCTTGTTGGGAATACAAAGTTCCTTTCAGTGGCATACTACACTCCATACATATATATTGGTATGTACTAGCTCCAACTCGGTTTTACAGTGAAAACTGCAAGAACTTCAAACCGGAACTAGGAAACAGACTGAGAAACCGGAGAAAAATTTCTCCTGCAAACCGTTCCCTTTGTGCTAGATGAACGAACGTCTCTCCACATGCTCAGTTCTGAGATAAGTGTGTGTGAAAGCCGCCTTTCACATAGCTTGTTGGGAACACAAAGTTCCTTTTCATTTGCAACCTACACTCCATACATATATATGGGGATGTACTAGTTCCAAATCGGTTTTACAGTGAAAACTGCTGGAACTTCTAACAGGCATTAGGAAACAGACTTAGAAATCAAAAATTTCTCCTGCAACCCGTTCATTTGTGTTAGATGAACGAATGTCTCTCCACATGATCATTTCTGAGAGATAAGTGTGTGTGAAAGCCGTCCTTCAACTAGCTTGTTGGGAACACATAGTTCCTTTCCAGTTGCAAACTACACTCCATAAATATATATGGGGTGGTACAAGCTCCAATCGGTTTTACAGTGAAAACTCCAGGAAATTCATTCCGGAACTAGGAAACAGACTGAGAAACCACAGTAAAAGATTCTCTTGCATCCCGTTCCCTTTGTGCTAAATGAAAGAACGTCTCTCCACATGCTCTGTTCTGAGAGATAAATGTGTGAGAAAGCCGCACTTCACCAAGCTTGAAGGGAACACAAAGTTCCATTCAAATTGCAAACTTCAATCCATACATATATATGGGGAGGTACAAGCTCCAACTCTGTTTTACACTGAAAACTGCAGGAACTTCCTATCCGGCACTAGGAAACAGACTGAGAAACCAGAGAAAAGTTTCTCCAGCAACCCGTTCCCTTTGTGCTAGATGAACCAACGTCTCTCCACATGCTCAGTTCTGAGAGATAAGTGTGTGTGAAAGCCGCCTTCACCTAGCTTGTTGGGAATACAAAGTTCCTTTCAGTTGCATACTACATTCCATACATATATATTGGGATGTACTAGCTCCAACTCGGTTTTACTGTGAAAACTGCAAGAACTTCAAACCGGCACTAGGAAGCAGACTGAGAAACCAGAGTAATAGCTTTCCCCTGCAACCCGTTCCCTTGGTGCTAGATGAAAGAAAGTCTCTCCACATGCTCAGTTCTGAGAGATAAGTGTGTGTGAAAGCCGACTTTAACCTACCTTGTTGGGAACACAAAGTTCCTTTTCAGTTACAAACTACACTCCTTACATATATATGGGGAGGTACTAGTTCCAAATCCGTTTTACAGTGAAAACTGCAGGAAATTCAAACCGGTACTAGGAAACAGACTGAGAAACCAGAGTAAAAGTTTCTCCTGCAACCCGTTCCACTTGTTCTAGATGAACGAACGTCTCTCCACATGCTCAGTTCTGAGAGATAAGTGTGTGTGAAAGCCGCCTTCACCTAGCTTGTTGGGAATACAAAGTTCCTTTCAGTTGCATTCTACACTCAATACATATATATTGGGATGTACTAGCTCCAACTCGGTTTTACAGTGAAAAATGCAAGAACTTCAAAACGGCACTAGGAAACAGACTGAGAAACCAGAGAAAAAGTTTCTCAAGCAACCCGTTCCCTTTGTGCTAGATGAACGAACGTCTCTCCACATGCTCAGTTCTGAGAGATAATTGTGTGTGAAAGCCGTCCTTCCCCTAGCTTGTTGGGAATACAAAGTTCCTTTCAGTGGCATACTAGTCCATACATATATATTGGTATGTACTAGCTCCAACTCGGTTTTACAGTGAAAACTGCAAGAACTTCAAACCGGAACTAGGAAACAGACTGAGAAACCGGAGAAAAATTTCTCCTGCAAACCGTTCCCTTTGTGCTAGATGAACGAACGTCTCTCCACATGCTCAGTTCTGAGATAAGTGTGTGTGAAAGCCGCCTTTCACATAGCTTGTTGGGAACACAAAGTTCCTTTTCATTTGCAACCTACACTCCATACATATATATGGGGATGTACTAGTTCCAAATCGGTTTTACAGTGAAAACTGCTGGAACTTCTAACAGGCATTAGGAAACAGACTGAGAAATCAGACAAAAATTTCTCCTGCAACCCGTTCATTTGTGTTAGATGAACGAATGTCTCTCCACATGATCATTTCTGAGAGATAAGAGTGTGTGAAAGCCGTCCTTCAACTAGCTTGTTGGGAACACATAGTTCCTTTCCAGTTGCAAACTACACTCCATAAATATATATGGGGTGGTACAAGCTCCAATCGGTTTTACAGTGAAAACTGCAGGAACTTCCAACCGGCACTAGTAAACAGACTGAGAAACCAGAGAAAAAGTTTCTCCTGCAACCCGTTCCCTTTGTGCTAAATGAACGAACGTCTCTCCACATGCTCATTTCTGAGAGATAATTGTGAGTGAAAGCCGTCCTTCACCTAGCTTGTTGGGAATACAAAGTTATTTTCAGTGGCATACTATCTCCATACATATATATTGGGATATACTAGCTCAAGGTCGGTTTTACTGTTAAAACTGCAAGAACTTCAAACCGGAACTAGGAAACAGATTGAGAAACCAGTGTAAAAGTTTCTCCTGCAACCCGTTCCCTTTGTGCTAGATGAACGAAAGTCTCTCCAAATGCTCAGTTCTGAGATATAAGTGTGTGTGAAAGCTGTCTTTCACATAGCTTGTTGGGAAAACAATGTTCCTTTTCAGTTGCAAAATACACTCCTTACATATATATGGGGAGGTACTAGCTCCAAATCTGTTTTACAGTGAAAATTGCAGGAACTTCAAACCGGCCCTAGGAAACAGACTTAGAAACCAGAGAAAAAGTTTCTCCTGCAACCCATTCCATTTGTGCTAGATGAACGAACGTCTCTCCACATGCTCAGTTCTGAGAGATAAGTGTGTGTGAAAGCCGCCTTTCACCTAGCTTGTTGGGAACACAAAGTTCCTTTTCAGTTGCAAACTACACTCCATAAAATATATGGGGAAGTGCTTTCTCCACCTCGGTTTTACAGTGAAAACGGTAGGATCTTCAATCCTGCACTAGGAAACAGACTTAGTAACCAGAGTAAAAGTTTCTCCTGCAACCCGTGCCATTTGTGCTAGATGAACGAAAGTCACTACACATGCTCATTTCTGAGAGAATAGTGTGTTTGAAAGCCGTCCTTCACCTAGCTTGTTGGGAATACAAAGTTCCTATAAGTTGCATACAACACTCCTTACATATATATAGGGATGTACTAGCTTCAACTCGCTTTTACACTGAAAACTGCAGGAACTTCATACAGGCACTAGGAAACAGACTGAGAAAGCAGAGTAAAAGTTTCTCCTGCAACCCGTTCCATTTGTGCTAGATGAACGAACGTCTCTCCACATGCTCAGTTCTGAGAGATAATTGTGTGTCAAAGCCGTCTTTCACCTAGCTTGTTGGGAACACAAAGTTCCTTCTCAGTTGCAAACTACACTCCTTACATATATATGGGGAGGTACTAGCTCCAACTCTGTTTTACAGTGAAAACTGCAGAAAGTTCAAACCGGCAATAGGAAACAGACTGAGAAACCAGAGTAAAAGTTTCTCCTGCAAACCTTTCCCTTTGTACTAGATAAACGAACGTCTCTCCACATGCTCAGTTCTGAGAGATAATTGTGTGTGAAAGCCGTCCTTCACCTAGCTTGTTGGGAATACAAAGTTCCTTTCAGTGGCATACTACACTCCATACATATATATTGGTATGTACTAGCTCCAACTCGGTTTTACAGTGAAAACTGCAAGAACTTCAAACCGGAACTAGGAAACAGACTGAGAAACCGGAGAAAAATTTCTCCTGCAAACCGTTCCCTTTGTGCTAGATGAACGAACGTCTCTCCACATGCTCAGTTCTGAGATAAGTGTGTGTGAAAGCCGCCTTTCACATAGCTTGTTGGGAACACAAAGTTCCTTTTCATTTGCAACCTACACTCCATACATATATATGGGGATGTACTAGTTCCAAATCGGTTTTACAGTGAAAACTGCTGGAACTTCTATCAGGCATTAGGAAACAGACAGAGAAATCAGACAAAAATTTCTCCTGCAACCCGTTCATTTGTGTTAGATGAACGAATGTCTCTCCACAAGATCATTTCTGAGAGATAAGTGTGTGTGAAAGCCGTCCTTCAACTAGCTTGTTGGGAACACATAGTTCCTTTCCAGTTGCAAACTACACTCCATAAATATATATGGGGTGGTACAAGCTCCAATCGGTTTTACAGTGAAAACTCCAGGAAATTCATTCCGGAACTAGGAAACAGACTGAGAAACCACAGTAAAAGATTCTCTTGCATCCCGTTCCCTTTGTGCTAAATGAAAGAACGTCTCTCCACATGCTCTGTTCTGAGAGATAAATGTGTGAGAAAGCCGCACTTCACCAAGCTTGAAGGGAACACAAAGTTCCATTCAAATTGCAAACTACAATCCATACATATATATGGGGAGGTACAAGCTCCAACTCTGTTTTACACTGAAAACTGCAGGAACATCCTACAGGCACTAGGAAACAGACTGAGAAACCAGAGAAAAGTTTCTCCTGCAACCCGTTCCTTTGTGCTAGATGAACGAACGTCTCTCCACATGCTCAGTTCTGAGAGATAATTGTGTGTCAAAGCTGCCTTCACCTAGCTTGTTGGGAATACAAAGTTCCTTTCAGTTGCATACTACATTCCATACATATATATTGGGATGTACTAGCTCCAACTCGGTTTTACTGTGAAAACTGCAAGAACTTCAAACCGGCACTAGGAAGCAGACTGAGAAACCAGAGTAATAGTTTCCCCTGCAACCCGTTCCCTTGGTGCTAGATGAAAGAAAGTCTCTCCACATGCTCAGTTCTGAGAGATAAGTGTGTGTGAAAGCCGACTTTCACCTACCTTGTTGGGAACACAAAGTTCCTTTTCAGTTACAAACTACAATCCTTACATATATATGGGGAGGTACTAGTTCCAAATCCGTTTTACAGTGAAAACTGCAGGAAATTCAAACCGGTACTAGGAAACAGACTGAGAAACCAGAGTAAAAGTTTCTCCTGCAACCCGTTCCACTTGTTCTAGATGAACGAACGTCTCTCCACATGCTCAGTTCTTAGAGATAAGTGTGTGTGAAAGCCGCCTTCACCTAGCTTGTTGGGAATACAAAGTTCCTTTCAGTTGCATTCTACACTCAATACATATATATTGGGATGTACTAGCTCCAACTCGGTTTTACAGTGAAAAATGCAAGAACTTCAAAACGGCACTAGGAAACAGACTGAGAAACCAGAGAAAAAGTTTCTCAAGCAACCCGTTCCCTTTGTGCTAGATGAACGAACGTCTCTCCACATGCTCATGTCTGAGAGACAATTGTGTGTGAAAGCCGTCCTTCACGTAGCTTGTTGGGAATACAAAGTTCCTTTCAGTTGCATACTACACTCCATACAAATATATTGGGATGTACTACCTCCAACTCGGTATTACAGTGAAAACTGCAAGAACTTCAAACCGGCACTAGGAAACAGACTGAGAAACCAGAGTAAAAATTTCTCCTTCAAACCGTTCCATTTGTGCTAGATGAACGAAATACTCTCCACATGCTGATTTCTGAGAGATAAGTGTGTGTGAAAGCCGTCCTTCAACTAGCTTGTTGGGAACACAAAGTTCCTTTCCAGTAGCAAACTACACTCCATATATATATATGGGGTGGTACTAGCTCCAAATCTTTTTTACAGTGAATTCTGCAGGAACTTCAACCCGGCACTAGGAAACACACTGAGAAACCAAAGCTAATGTTTCTCCTGCAACCCGTTCCCTTTGGCTAGATGAACGAACCTCTCTCCACTAGCTCAGTTCTGAGAGAAAAGTGTGTGTGAAGCCGGACTTCACCTAGCTTGTTGGGAACACAAAGTTCCTTTTCAGTTGAAAACTACACTCCATACATATATATTGGGATGTACTAGCTCCAACTCTGTATTACAGTGAAAACTGTAAGAACTTCAAACCGGCACTAGGAAACAGACAGAGAAACCAGAGTAAAAATTTCCACTGCAACCCGTTCCATTTGTGCTAGATGAACAAAAGACTCTCCACATGCTCAGATCTGAGAGATAAGTGTGTGTGAAAGCCGTCCTTCAACTAGCTTGTTGGGAACACAAAGTTCCTTTCCAGTTGCAAACTACACTCCATACATATATATGGGGTGGTACTAGCTCCAAATCTGTTTTACAGTGAATTCTGCAGGAACTTCAAACCGGCACTAGGAAACACACTGAGAAACCAGAGCTAAAGTTTCTAATGCAACCCATTTCTTTTGGCTAGATGAACGAACCACCCTCCACATGCTCAGTTCTGAGAGAAAAGTGTGTGTGAAGCCGGCCTTCACCTAGCTTGTTGGGAACACAAAGTTCCTTTTCAGTTGCAAACTACACTCCATACATATATATGGGGATGTACTAGGTCCAAATCGGTTTTACAGTGAAAAATGTTGGAACTACTAAAAGGAATTAGGAAACAGACTGAGAAACCAGAAAAAAATTTCTACTGCAACACGTTCCATTTGAGTTAGATGAATGAACGTCTCTCCACATGCTCAATTCTGAGAGATACGTGTGTGTGAAAGCCGTCCTTCATGTTGATTGTTGGGAACACAAAGTTCCTTTTCAGTTGCAAACTACACTCCATACATATACATGGGGAAGTACAAACTCCAACTCGGGTTTACAGTGAAAAATGCAGGAATTTCAAACCACCACTAGGAAACATACTTAGAAACTAGAGTAAAAGTTTCTCCTGCAATCAGTTCCCTTTGTGCTAGATGAACGAACTTCTCTCCACATGCTCAGTTCTGAGGGATAAGTGTGTGTCAAAGCCATCCTTCACCTAGATTGTTGGGAACACAAATTATCTTTTCAGTTGCAAACTACAATCCATACATATATATGGGGAGGTAAGACCTCCAACTCTGTTTTGCAGTGAAACTGCAGGAAATTCAACACGGCACTAGGAAACAGACTGAGAAACCGGAGTTAAATTTCTCCTGCTACCCGTTCCCTTTGTGCTAGATGAACGAACGTGTCTCCACTTGCTCAGTTCTGAGAGTTAAGTGTCTGTGAAAGCCGTCCTTCACTTAGATTGTTGGGAACACAAATTTCCTATTCAGTTGAAATTGCACTCCATGCATATATATGGGGAGGTACTAGCTCCAAATAGGTTTTACAGTGAAAACTGCAGGAACTTCAAGTCGGCACTAGGAAACAGACTGAGAAACCAGAGTAAAAGTTTCTCCTGCAAACCGTTCCCTTTGTGCTAGATGAACGAACGTCTCTCCACATGCTCAGTTCTGAGAGATAAGTGTGTGTGAATGCCGTCATTCACTTAGATTGTTTGGAAAACATAGTTCCTTTTCAGTTGCAAACCGCACTCCATGCATACATATGGGGAGGTACAAGCTCCAAATCTCTTTTACAGTGAAAATTGCAGGAACTTCAAATCGGCACTAGGAAACACACTGATAAACCAGAGAAAAAGTTTCTCCTGCAACCCGTTCCCTTTGTGCTAGATGAACGAACGACTCTCCACACGCTCAGTTCTGAGAGATATGTGTGTGTGAATGCCGTCCTACATTTAGATAGTTGGGAACACAAAGTTCCTTTTCAGTTGCAAACTACACTCCATACATATATATGTGGAGGTACTAGCTCCAACTCTTTTTTACAGTGAAAACTGCAGGAACATGAAATCGGCACTAGGAAACAGACTAAGAAACCAGAGTAAAAGTTTCTCCTGCAACCCGTTCCTTTTGTGCTAGATGAACGGACGTCTCTCCACATGCTCAGTTCTGAGAGATAAGTGTGTGTGAAAGCCGTCCTTCACCTAGATTTGTGGGAACACAAAGTTCCTTTTCAGTTGCAAACTACACTCCATACATATATATGGGGAGGTACTAGCACCAACTCAGTTTTACAGTGAAAACTGCAGTACCTTCAACACGGCAGTAGGAAACAAACTGAGAAAATGAGTAATAGTTTCTCCTGCAACCCGTTCCATTTCTGCTAGATGAACGAACGTCTCACCACCTGTTCAGTTTTGAGAGATAATTGTGTGTTAAAGCCGTCTTTCACCTTGATTGTTCGGAACACAAAGTTCCTTTTTATTTGCAATCTACACTCCATAAATATATATCTGGTAGTACTAGCTCCAATTCGGTTTTAAAGTGAAAACTGCAGGAACTTCTAAGAGGCACTAGGAAACAAACTGAGAAACCAGTGTAAAAGTTTCTCCTGCAACCATTTCCCTTTTTGCTAGATGAACGAACGTCTCTCCACATGCTCTGTTCTGAGAGATATGTGTGTGTGAAAGCCGTACTTCCCATAGTTTGTTGGGAACACAAAATTCCTTTTCAGTTGCAATCTACAATCCTTACATATATATAGGGAGGTACTAGCTCCAACTCGGTTTTGTAGAGAAAACTGCAAGAAATTCAAACCGGCACTTGGAAACAGACTGAGAAACCAGAGTAAAGTTTCTCCTGCAAACCGTTCCATTTGTGCTAGATGAATGAACGTCTCTCCACATGCTCAGTACTGACAGATGTGTGTGTGTGAAAGCTGTCCTTCACCTAAATTGTTGGGAACACAAAAGTTCCTTTCCAGTTGCAAACTACACTCCATACATATATATGGGGAGGTACTACCTCCAACTCGGTTTTGAAGTGAAAACTGCAGGAACTTCAAACCGGC
Organism: Camelus ferus; assembly: GCF_009834535.1. Classification (NCBI taxonomy): domain Eukaryota; kingdom Metazoa; phylum Chordata; class Mammalia; order Artiodactyla; family Camelidae; genus Camelus; species Camelus ferus. The sequence continues at coordinate 76,821,898 of NC_045706.1, read as the reverse complement.
ACTTGGAAACAGACTGAGAAACCAGAGTAAAAGATTCTCCTGCTACCCGTTCCCTTTGTGCTAGATGAACGAACATCTCTCCACATGCTCAGTTCTGAGAGATAAGTGTGTGTGAATGCCGTCATTCACTTAGATTGTTTGGAAAACATAGTTCCTTTTCAGTTGCAAACAGCACTCCATGCATATATATGGGGAGGTACTAGCTCCAACACTGTTTTACAGTGAAAATTGCAGGAACTTCAAATCGGCACTAGGAAACAGACTGAGAAACCAGAGAAAAAGTTTCTCCTGCAACCCGTTCCCTTTGTGCTAGATGAACGAACGTCTCTCCACATGCTCAGTTCTGAGAGATAAGTGTGTGTGAAAGCCGTCCTTCACCTAGATTGTTGGGAACACAAAGTTCCTTTTCAGTTGCAAACTGCACTCCATACATATATATGGGGAGATACTAGCTCCAACTCGGTTTTACAGTGAAAACTGCAGGAACTTCATACCGGCACTAGGAAACAGACTGAGAAAACAGAGTAAAAGTTTCTCCTGCAACCCTTTACCTTTGTGCTAGATGAACGAACGTCTCTCCACATGCTCATTCTGAGATTTAATTGTGTGTGAAAGCCGTCCTTCACCTAGATTGTTGGGAACACAAAGAACCTTTTCAGTTGCAAACTACAATCCATACATATATATGGGGAGGTAAGACCTCCAACACTGTTTTGCAGTGAAAACTGCAGGAATTCAACACGGCACTAGGAAACAGACTGAGAAACCGGAGTAAAAATTTTCACCTGCTACCCGTTCCCTTTGTGCTAGATGAACGAACGTCTCTCCACTTGCTCAGTTCTGAGAGATAAGTGTGTGTGAAAGCCGTCCTTCACCTAGATTGTTGGGATCACAAAGTTCCTTTTAAGTTGCCAACTACACTCCATACATATATATGGGGAGGTACTAGCTCCAACTCTGGTTTACAGTGAAAACTGCAGGAATTATAAACTGGCACTAGGAAACACACTGAGAAAACAGAGTAAAAGTTTCCCCTGCAACCCGTTCCCGTTGTGCTTGATGAACGAACGTCTCTCCACATGCTCAGTTCTGAGAGATATGTGTGTGTGAAAGCCGTCCTTCAACTAGCTTGTTGGGAACACAAAGTTCCTTTTCAGTTGCAAACTACACTCCATACATATATATGGGTTTGTACAAGCTCCAACTCGGTTTTACAGTGAAAACTGCAGGATCTTCAAACCGGCAATAGGAAACAGACTGAGAAACCAGTGTAAAAGTTTCTCCTGCAAACAGGTCCATTTGAGCTAGATGAAAGAACATCTCTCCACATGCTGATTTCTGAGAGATAAGTGTGTGTGAAAGCCGTCCTTCACCTAGATTGTTTGGAACACAAACTTCCTTTTCAGTTGCAAACTACACTCCATACATATATATGGGGAAGTCCTAGCTCCAACTCGGTTTTACAGTGAAAACTGCAGTAACTTCACCCCGACAGTAGGAAACAGACTGAGAAAACAGAGTAAATGTTCTCCTGCAAACCGTTCCCTTTATGCTAGATGAACGAACGTCTCTCCCCCTGTTCAGTTCTGAGAATATGTGTGTGTTAAAGCCGTCCTTCACCTAGATTGTTGGGAACACAAAGTTCCTTTTAAGTTGCAAACTACACTCCATATATATATATGGGGAGGAACAAGCTCCAAGCCTGTTTTACATTGAAAATTGCAGGAACTTCAAACTGGCACTAGGAAACACACTGAGAAACCGGAGTAAAAGTTTCTCCTGCAACTCGTTCCATTTGTGCTAGATGAACGAACGTCTCTCCACCTGCTCAGTTCTGAGAGGTATGTGTGTGTGTAAGCCGTCCTTCACCTAGAATGTTGGGAACACAAAGTTCCTTTTCAGTTGCAAACTACAATCCTACATATATATGGGGAGGTAAGACCTCCAACTCTGTTTTACAGTGAAATTGCAGGAACTTCAACCCGGCACTAGGAAACAGACTGAGAAACCGGAGTAAAAGTTTCTCCTGCAACTCGTTCCATTTGTGCTAGATGAACGAAAGTCTCTCCACATGCTGAGTTCTGAGAGATATGTGTGTGTGAAAGCCGTCCTTCACTTAGACTGCTGGGAACACAAAGTTCCTATTCAGTTGCAAACTGCATTCTATACATATATATATGAGGAGGTACCAGATCCAACACGGTTTTACAGTGAAAACTGCAGGAACTTCAAACTGGCACTAGGAAACACACTGAGAAACAAGAGTAAAAGTTTCTCCTGCAACCCGTTCCCGTTGTGCTAGATGAACGATCGTCTCTCCACATGCTCACTTCTGTGAGATATGTGTGTGTGAAAGCCGACCATTACCTAGATTCTTGGGAACACAAATTTCCTTTTATTTTGCAAATTACACTCCATTCATATATATGGGGAGGTACTATCTCCAACTCGTCTTTAAAGTGAAAACTGCAGGAACTTCAAACCGGCACTAGGAAACAGACTGAGAAACCAGAGTAAAGTTTCTCCTGCAAACCGTTCCTTTTTTGCTAGATGAACGAACGTCTCTCCACATGCTCATTTCTGAGAGATAATTGTTTGAGAAGCCGTCCTTCACCTAGAATGTTGGGAACAAAAAGTCCCTTTTCAGTTGCATACTACAATCCATACATATATATGGGGAGGTTAGACCCCCAAATCGGTTTTACAGTGAAAACTGCAGGGACTGAAACACGGCACTAGGAAACAGACTGAGAAACCAGAGTAAAAGTTTCTCCTGCAACCCGTTCCCTTTGTGCTAGATGAACGAACGTCTCTCCACATGCCTCAGTTCTGAGAGATAAGTTGTGTGAAAGCCGTCCTTCAACTAGATTGTTGGGAACACAAAGTTCCTTTTCAGTTGCAAACTACAATCCTTACATATATATGGGGAGGTAAGACCTCCAACTCTGTTTTACAGTGAAAATTGCAGGAACTTCAACCCGGGCACTAGGAAACAGACTGAGAAACCTGAGTAAAAGTTTCTCCTGCAACTCGTTCCCTTTCTGCTAGATGAACGAAAGTCTCTCCACATGGTGAGTTCTGAGAGATATGTGAGTGTGAAAGCCGCCTTCACTTAGATTGCTGGGAACACAAAGTTCCTATTAGTTGCAAACTGTACTCCATACATATATATATATGTGGAGGTACAAGCTCCTACTCTGTTTTACAGTGAAAACTGTAGGAACTTCAAACTCGCACTAGGAAACACACTGACAAAACAGAGTAAAAATTTCCCCTGCAAACCCGTTCCGGTTGTGCTTGATGAACGAACGTCTCTCCACATGCTCAGTGTTCTGAGAAATATGTGTGTGTGAAAGCCGTCCTTCACCTAGCTTGTTGGGAACACAAAGTTCCTTTTCAGTTGCAAACGACACTCCATATATATATATGCATAGGTACTAGCACCAACTCGGTTTACAGTGAAAACTGCAGGATCTTCAAACCGGCAATAGGAAACAGACTGAGAAACCAGAGTAAAAGGTTTCTCCTGCAACGAGGTCCATTTGAGCTAGGTGAACGAACGTCTCTCCACATGCTGATTTCTGAGAGATAAGTGTGTGTGAAAGCCGTCCTTCACCTAGATTGTTCAGAACACAAACTTCCTTTCAGTTGCAAACTTCACTCCATACATATATATGGGGAGGTCCTAGCTCCAACTCGGTTTTACAGAGAAAACTGCAGTAACTTCAACCCGGCATTAGGAAACAGACTGAGAAAACAGAGTAAAAGTTTCTCCTGCATACCATTCCCTTTATGCTAGATGAAAGAACGTCTCTCCCCCTGTTAAGTTCTGAGAAATAAGTGTGTGTGAAAGCCGCCCTTCACCTAGATTGTTGGGAACACAAATTTCCTTTAATTTGCAAGCTACACTCCATACCTATATACGGGGAGGTACTAGATTCAAGTCTGTTTTACATTGAAAACTGCAGGAAATTCAAACTGGCACAAGAAACACACTGAGAAACCAGAGTAAAAGTTTCTCCTGCAACCCGTTCCCGTTGTGCTACATGAACGATCGTCTCTCCACATGCTCAGATCTGAGAGGTATGTGTGTGTGAAAGCCGTCCTTCACCTAGAATGTTGGGAACACAAAGTTCCTTTTCAGTTGCAAACTACAATCCATACATATGTGGGGAGGTAAGACCTCCAACACTGTTTTGCAGTGAAAACTGCAGGAACTTCAACACGGCACTAGGAAACAGACTGAGAAACCGGAGAAAAATTTTTCATGCAAATCGTTCCCTTTGTGCTGGATGAACGAACGTCTCTCCACATACTCATTCTGAGAGATAAGTGTGTGTGAAAGCCGTACTTCACCTAGATTGTTGGGAACACAAAGTTCCTTTTCAGATGCAAACTACACTCCATACATATATATGGGGAAGTACAAGCTCCAACTCGGTTTTACAGTGAATACTGACGTAACTTCAACCCGGCAGTAGGAAACAGACTGAGAAAACAGAGTAAAAGTTTCTCCTACAAACCGTTACATTTTTGCTAGATGAACGAACGTCTCTCCACCTGTTCAGTTCTGAGAGATAAGTGTGTGTGAAAGCCGTCCTTCACCTAGATTGTTCGGAACAAACTTCCTTTTCAGTTGCAAACTACACTCCATAAATATATATGGGGAGGAACAAGCTCCATGCCTGTTTTACATTGAAAATTGCAGGAACTTCAAACTGGCACTAGGAAACACACTGAGAAACCGGAGTAAAAGTTTCTCCTGCATCTCGTTCCATTTGTGCTAGATGAACGAACGTCTCTCCACCTGCTCAGTTCTGAGAGGTATGTGTGTGTGTAAGCCGTCCTTCACCTAGAATGTTGGGAACACAAAGTTCCTTTTCAGTTGCAAACTACAATCCTTACATACATATGGGGAGGTAAGACCTCCAACTCTGTTTTACAGTGAAAATTGCAGGAACTTCAAACTGGCACTAGGAAACAGACTGAGAAACCAGAGTAAAAGTTTCCCCTGCAACCCGTTCCCGTTGTGCTAGATGAACGAATTTCTCTCCACCTGCTCAGTTCTGAGAGGTATGTGTGTGTGTAAGCCGTCCTTCACCTAGAATGTTGGGAACACAAGTTCCTTTTCAGTTGCAAACTACAATCCTTACTATATATGGGGAGGTAAGACCTCCAACTCTGTTTTACAGTGAAAATTGCAGGAACTTCAACCCGGCACTAGGAAACAAACTGAGAAACCGGAGTAAAAGTTTCTCCTGCAACTCGTTCCATTTGTGCTAGATGAACGAAAGTCTCTCCACATGCTGAGTTCTGAGAGATATGTGTGTGTGAAAGCCGTCCTTCACTTAGATTGCTGGGAACACAAAGTTCCTATTCAGTTGCAAACTGCATTCTATACATATATATATGGGGAGGTACCAGATCCAACACGGTTTTACAGTGAAAACTGCAGGAACTTCAAACTGGCACTAGGAAACACACTGAGAAACAAGAGTAAAAGTTCCTCCTGCAACCCGTTCCCGTTGTGCTAGATGACGAACGTCTCTCCACATGCTCACTTCTGTGAGATATGTGTGTGTGAAAGCCGACCATTACCTAGATTCTTGGGAACACAAATTTCCTTTTATTTTGCAAATTACACTCCATTCATATATATGGGGAGGTACTATCTCCAACTCGTTTTTAAAGTGAAAACTGCAGGAACTTCAAACCGGCACTAGGAAACACACTGAGAAACTACAGTAAAAGTTTCTCCTGCAAACCGTTCCTTTTTTGCTAGATGAACGAACGTCTCTCCACATGCTCATTTCTGAGAGATAATTGTTTGAGAAGCCGTCCTTCACCTAGAATGTTGGGAACAAAAAGTCCCTTTTCAGTTGCATACTACAATCCATACTTATATATGGGGAGGTTAGACCCCCAAATCGGTTTTACAGTGAAACTGCAGGGACTGAAACACGGCACTAGGAAACAGACTAAGAAACCAGAGTAAAGTTTCTCCTGCAACCCGTTCCCTTTGTGCTAGATGAACGAACGTCTCTCCACATGCTCAGTTCTGAGAGATAAGTTTGTGTGAAAGCCGTCCTTCACCTAGATTGTTGGGAACACAAAGTTCCTTTTCAGTTGCAAACTACAATCCTTACATATATATGGGGAGGTAAGACCTCCAACTCTGTTTTACAGTGAAAATTGCAGGAACTTCAACCCGGCACTAGGAAACAGACTGAGAAACCTGAGTAAAAGTTTCTCCTGCAATTCGTTCCCTTTCTGCTAGATGAACGAAAGTCTCTCCACATGGTGAGTTCTGAGAGATATGTGAGTGTGAAAGCCGCCTTCACTTAGATTGCTGGGAACACAAGTTCCTATTTAGTTGCAAACTGTACTCCATACATAATATATATGTGGAGGTACAAGCTCCTACTCTGTTTTACAGTGAAAACTGTAGGAACTTCAAACTCGCACTAGGAAACACACTGACAAAACAGAGTAAAAATTTCCCCTGCAACCCGTTCCGGTTGTGCTTGATGAACGAACGTCTCTCCACATGCTCAGTTCTGAGAAATATGTGTGTGTGAAAGCCGTCCTTCACCTAGCTTGTTGGGAACACAAGTTCCTTTTCAGTTGCAAACGACACTCCATATATATATATGCATAGGTACTAGCACCAACTCGGTTTTACAGTGAAAACTGCAGGATCTTCAAACCGGCAATAGGAAACAGACTGAGAAACCAGAGTAAAAGTTTCTCCTGCAACGAGGTCCATTTGAGCTAGGTGAACGAACGTCTCTCCACATGCTGATTTCTGAGAGATAAGTGTGTGTGAAAGCCGTCCTTCACCTAGATTGTTCAGAACACAAACTTCCTTTTCAGTTGCAAACTTCACTCCATACATATATATGGGGAGGTCCTAGCTCCAACTCGGTTTTACAGAGAAAACTGCAGTAACTTCAACCCGGCATTAGGAAACAGACTGAGAAAACAGATAAAAGTTTCTCCTGCATACCATTCCCTTTATGCTAGATGAAAGAACGTCTCTCCCCCTGTTAAGTTCTGAGAAATAAGTGTGTGTGAAAGCCGCCCTTCACCTAGATGTTGGGAACACAAATTTCCTTTAATTTGCAAGCTACACTCCATACATATATACGGGGAGGTACTAGATTCAAGTCTGTTTTACATTGAAAACTGCAGGAAATTCAAACTGGCACAAGAAACACACTGAGAAACCAGAGTAAAAGTTTCTCCTGTAACCCGTTCCCGTTGTGCTACATGAACGATCGTCTCTCCACATGCTCAGATCTGAGAGGTATGTGTGTGTGAAAGCCGTCCTTCACCTAGAATGTTGGGAACACAAGGTTCCTTTTCAGTTGCAAACTACAATCCATACATATATGGGGGAGGTAAGACCTCCAACACTGTTTTGCAGTGAAAACTGCAGGAACTTCAACACGGCACTAGGAAACAGACTGAGAAACCGGAGAAAAATTTTTCATGCAAATCGTTCCCTTTGTGCTGGATGAACGAACGTCTCTCCACATACTCAGTTCTGAGAGATAAGTGTGTGTGAAAGCCGTACTTCACCTAGATTGTTGGGAACACAAAGTTCCTTTTCAGATGCAAACTACACTCCATACATATATATGGGGAAGTACAAGCTCCAACTCGGTTTTACAGTGAAAACTGCAGGATCTTCAACCGGCAATAGGAAACAGACTGAGAAACCAGTGTAAAGTTTCTCCTGCAAACAGGTCCATTTGAGCTAGATGAAAGAACATCTCTCCACATGCTGATTCTGAGAGATAAGTGTGTGTGAAAGCCGTCCTTCACCTAGATTGTTTGGAACACAAACTTCCTTTTCAGTTGCAAACTACACTCCATACATATATATGGGGAAGTCCTAGCTCCAACTCGGTTTTACAGTGAAAACTGCAGTAACTTCACCCCGACAGTAGGAAACAGACTGAGAAACAGAGTAAATGTTTCTCCTGCAAACCGTTCCCTTTATGCTAGATGAACGAACGTCTCTCCCCCTGTTCAGTTCTGAGAAATATGTGTGTGTTAAAGCCGTCCTTCACCTAGATTGTTGGGAACACAAGTTCCTTTTAAGTTGCAAACTACACTCCATATATATATGGGGAGGAACAAGCTCCAAGCCTGTTTTACATTGAAAATTGCAGGAACTTCAACTGGCACTAGAACACACTGAGAAACCGGAGTAAAAGTTTTCTCCTGCAACTCGTTCCATTTGTGCTAGATGAACGAACGTCTCTCCACCTGCTCAGTTCTGAGAGGTATGTGT